>NW_028276861.1:0-46619 GCF_052056855.1 Sturnus vulgaris
TAATCGCTCCTTGAAAGGCGAGCGAGAGCGTCCTTCCGGGTGCATTGCACTGAGTCGAGTGCTCGCTCGGGACTTTGCTCTCGCGGCCAAGGCAAGAGGGCGTGCTTGCCCGCAGAACCGAGAACACGCTGTTGGGCAGAGCTGCAACTGACCGCTGGAGTTCAGCTCTCGCCGGACGGCAGAAGGCGAAGAACGAAGCCGCTTGCGAGCGGCGCAGTGCAGCGAAGAGCTCTCCGAATTCGCCGCTAGCTCCACGGTCCTTCTCAGCTGCGAGTAGCAGCGCTCGCAGTACACAGAGCTTCGCAAGGCCCGAAGAGCCGGAGGGAAGTATCGCACACGCAAATGTGCCAGGACAGAGACGTGTTCTACGTTGTCCCCTCTCGTCGTGCAGTTTGTGCCTCTGCTGCTTCTGCTGTTAGGAATCGCTCCTTGAAAGGCGAGCGAGAGCGTCCTTCCGGGTGCATTGCACTGAGTCGAGTGCTCGCTCGGGACTTTGCTCTCGCGGCCAAGGCAAGAGGGCGTGCTTGCCCGCAGAACCGAGAACACGCTGTTGGGCAGAGCTGCAACTGACCGCTGGAGTTCAGCTCTCGCCGGACGGCAGAAGGCGAAGAACGAAGCCGCTTGCGAGCGGCGCAGTGCAGCGAAGAGCTCTCCGAATTCGCCGCTAGCTCCACGGTCCTTCTCAGCTGCGAGTAGCAGCGCTCGCAGTACACAGAGCTTCGCAAGGCCCGAAGAGCCGGAGGGAAGTATCGCACACGCAAATGTGCCAGGACAGAGACGTGTTCTACGGTGTCCCCTCTCGTCGTGCAGTTTGTGCCTCTGCTGCTTCTGCTGTTAGGAATCGCTCCTTGAAAGGCGAGCGAGAGCGTCCTTCCGGGTGCATTGCACTGAGTCGAGTGCTCGCTCGGGACTTTGCTCTCGCGGCCAAGGCAAGAGGGCGTGCTTGCCCGCAGAACCGAGAACACGCTGTTGGGCAGAGCTGCAACTGACCGCTGGAGTTCAGCTCTCGCCGGACGGCAGAAGGCGAAGAACGAAGCCGCTTGCGAGCGGCGCAGTGCAGCGAAGAGCTCTCCGAATTCGCCGCTAGCTCCACGGTCCTTCTCAGCTGCGAGTAGCAGCGCTCGCAGTACACAGAGCTTCGCAAGGCCCGAAGAGCCGGAGGGAAGTATCGCACACGAAAATGTGCCAGGACAGAGACGTGTTCTACGTTGTCCCTTCTCGTCGTGCAGTTTGTGCCTCTGCTGCTTCTGCTGTTAGGAATCGCTCCTTGAAAGGCGAGCGAGAGCGTCCTTCCGGGTGCATTGCACTGAGTCGAGTGCTCGCTCGGGACTTTGCTCTCGCGGCCAAGGCAAGAGGGCGTGCTTGCCCGCAGAACCGAGAACACGCTGTTGGGCAGAGCTGCAACTGACCGCTGGAGTTCAGCTCTCGCCGGACGGCAGAAGGCGAAGAACGAAGCCGCTTGCGAGCGGCGCAGTGCAGCGAAGAGCTCTCCGAATTCGCCGCTAGCTCCACGGTCCTTCTCAGCTGCGAGTAGCAGCGCTCGCAGTACACAGAGCTTCGCAAGGCCCGAAGAGCCGGAGGGAAGTATCGCTCACGAAAATGTGCCAGGACAGAGACGTGTTCTACGTTGTCCCCTCTCGTCGTGCAGTTTGTGCCTCTGCTGCTTCTGCTGTTAGGAATCGCTCCTTGAAAGGCGAGCGAGAGCGTCCTTCCGGGTGCATTGCACTGAGTCGAGTGCTCGCTCGGGACTTTGCTCTCGCGGCCAAGGCAAGAGGGCGTGCTTGCCCGCAGAACCGAGAACACGCTGTTGGGCAGAGCTGCAACTGACCGCTGGAGTTCAGCCTTCGCCGGACGGCAGAAGGCGAAGAACGAAGGCGCTTGCGAGCGGCGCAGTGCAGCGAAGAGCTCTCCGAATTCGCCGCTAGCTCCACGGTCCTTCTCAGCTGCGAGTAGCAGCGCTCGCAGTACACAGAGCTTCGCAAGGCCCGAAGAGCCGGAGGGAAGTATCGCACACGAAAATGTGCCAGGACAGAGACGTGTTCTACGTTGTCCCCTCTCGTCGTGCAGTTTGTGCCTCTGCTGCTTCTGCTGTTAGGAATCGCTCCTTGAAAGGCGAGCGAGAGCGTCCTTCCGGGTGCATTGCACTGAGTCGAGTGCTCGCTCGGGACTTTGCTCTCGCGGCCAAGGCAAGAGGGCGTGCTTGCCCGCAGAACCGAGAACACGCTGTTGGGCAGAGCTGCAACTGACCGCTGGAGTTCAGCCTTCGCCGGACGGCAGAAGGCGAAGAACGAAGCCGCTTGCGAGCGGCGCAGTGCAGCGAAGAGCTCTCCGAATTCGCCGCTAGCTCCACGGTCCTTCTCAGCTGCGAGTAGCAGCGCTCGCAGTACACAGAGCTTCGCAAGGCCCGAAGAGCCGGAGGGAAGTATCGCACACGAAAATGTGCCAGGACAGAGACGTGTTCTACGTTGTCCCCTCTCGTCGTGCAGTTTGTGCCTCTGCTGCTTCTGCTGTTAGGAATCGCTCCTTGAAAGGCGAGCGAGAGCGTCCTTCCGGGTGCATTGCACTGAGTCGAGTGCTCGCTCGGGACTTTGCTCTCGCGGCCAAGGCAAGAGGGCGTGCTTGCCCGCAGAACCGAGAACACGCTGTTGGGCAGAGCTGCAACTGACCGCTGGAGTTCAGCTCTCGCCGGACGGCAGAAGGCGAAGAACGAAGCCGCTTGCGAGCGGCGCAGTGCAGCGAAGAGCTCTCCGAATTCGCCGCTAGCTCCACGGTCCTTCTCAGCTGCGAGTAGCAGCGCTCGCAGTACACAGAGCTTCGCAAGGCCCGAAGAGCCGGAGGGAAGTATCGCACACGAAAATGTGCCAGGACAGAGACGTGTTCTACGTTGTCCCCTCTCGTCGTGCAGTTTGTGCCTCTGCTGCTTCTGCTGTTAGGAATCGCTCCTTGAAAGGCGAGCGAGAGCGTCCTTCCGGGTGCATTGCACTGAGTCGAGTGCTCGCTCGGGACTTTGCTCTCGCGGCCAAGGCAAGAGGGCGTGCTTGCCCGCAGAACCGAGAACACGCTGTTGGGCAGAGCTGCAACTGACCGCTGGAGTTCAGCTCTCGCCGGACGGCAGAAGGCGAAGAACGAAGCCGCTTGCGAGCGGCGCAGTGCAGCGAAGAGCTCTCCGAATTCGCCGCTAGCTCCACGGTCCTTCTCAGCTGCGAGTAGCAGCGCTCGCAGTACACAGAGCTTCGCAAGGCCCGAAGAGCCGGAGGGAAGTATCGCACACGCAAATGTGCCAGGACAGAGACGTGTTCTACGTTGTCCCCTCTCGTCGTGCAGTTTGTGCCTCTGCTGCTTCTGCTGTTAGGAATCGCTCCTTGAAAGGCGAGCGAGAGCGTCCTTCCGGGTGCATTGCACTGAGTCGAGTGCTCGCTCGGGACTTTGCTCTCGCGGCCAAGGCAAGAGGGCGTGCTTGCCCGCAGAACCGAGAACACGCTGTTGGGCAGAGCTGCAACTGACCGCTGGAGTTCAGCTCTCGCCGGACGGCAGAAGGCGAAGAACGAAGGCGCTTGCGAGCGGCGCAGTGCAGCGAAGAGCTCTCCGAATTCGCCGCTAGCTCCACGGTCCTTCTCAGCTGCGAGTAGCAGCGCTCGCAGTACACAGAGCTTCGCAAGGCCCGAAGAGCCGGAGGGAAGTATCGCACACGAAAATGTGCCAGGACAGAGACGTGTTCTACGTTGTCCCCTCTCGTCGTGCAGTTTGTGCCTCTGCTGCTTCTGCTGTTAGGAATCGCTCCTTGAAAGGCGAGCGAGAGCGTCCTTCCGGGTGCATTGCACTGAGTCGAGTGCTCGCTCGGGACTTTGCTCTCGCGGCCAAGGCAAGAGGGCGTGCTTGCCCGCAGAACCGAGAACACGCTGTTGGGCAGAGCTGCAACTGACCGCTGGAGTTCAGCTCTCGCCGGACGGCAGAAGGCGAAGAACGAAGGCGCTTGCGAGCGGCGCAGTGCAGCGAAGAGCTCTCCGAATTCGCCGCTAGCTCCACGGTCCTTCTCAGCTGCGAGTAGCAGCGCTCGCAGTACACAGAGCTTCGCAAGGCCCGAAGACCCGGAGGGAAGTATCGCACACGCAAATGTGCCAGGACAGAGACGTGTTCTACGTTGTCCCCTCTCGTCGTGCAGTTTGTGCCTCTGCTGCTTCTGCTGTTAGGAATCGCTCCTTGAAAGGCGAGCGAGAGCGTCCTTCCGGGTGCATTGCACTGAGTCGAGTGCTCGCTCGGGACTTTGCTCTCGCGGCCAAGGCAAGAGGGCGTGCTTGCCCGCAGAACCGAGAACACGCTGTTGGGCAGAGCTGCAACTGACCGCTGGAGTTCAGCTCTCGCCGGACGGCAGAAGGCGAAGAACGAAGCCGCTTGCGAGCGGCGCAGTGCAGCGAAGAGCTCTCCGAATTCGCCGCTAGCTCCACGGTCCTTCTCAGCTGCGAGTAGCAGCGCTCGCAGTACACAGAGCTTCGCAAGGCCCGAAGAGCCGGAGGGAAGTATCGCACACGAAAATGTGCCAGGACAGAGACGTGTTCTACGTTGTCCCTTCTCGTCGTGCAGTTTGTGCCTCTGCTGCTTCTGCTGTTAGGAATCGCTCCTTGAAAGGCGAGCGAGAGCGTCCTTCCGGGTGCATTGCACTGAGTCGAGTGCTCGCTCGGGACTTTGCTCTCGGGGCCAAGGCAAGAGGGCGTGCTTGCCCGCAGAACCGAGAACACGCTGTTGGGCAGAGCTGCAACTGACCGCTGGAGTTCAGCTCTCGCCGGACGGCAGAAGGCGAAGAACGAAGCCGCTTGCGAGCGGCGCAGTGCAGCGAAGAGCTCTCCGAATTCGCCGCTAGCTCCACGGTCCTTCTCAGCTGCGAGTAGCAGCGCTCGCAGTACACAGAGCTTCGCAAGGCCCGAAGAGCCGGAGGGAAGTATCGCACACGAAAATGTGCCAGGACAGAGACGTGTTCTACGTTGTCCCCTCTCGTCGTGCAGTTTGTGCCTCTGCTGCTTCTGCTGTTAGGAATCGCTCCTTGAAAGGCGAGCGAGAGCGTCCTTCCGGGTGCATTGCACTGAGTCGAGTGCTCGCTCGGGACTTTGCTCTCGCGGCCAAGGCAAGAGGGCGTGCTTGCCCGCAGAACCGAGAACACGCTGTTGGGCAGAGCTGCAACTGACCGCTGGAGTTCAGCTCTCGCCGGACGGCAGAAGGCGAAGAACGAAGCCGCTTGCGAGCGGCGCAGTGCAGCGAAGAGCTCTCCGAATTCGCCGCTAGCTCCACGGTCCTTCTCAGCTGCGAGTAGCAGCGCTCGCAGTACACAGAGCTTCGCAAGGCCCGAAGAGCCGGAGGGAAGTATCGCACACGCAAATGTGCCAGGACAGAGACGTGTTCTACGTTGTCCCCTCTCGTCGTGCAGTTTGTGCCTCTGCTGCTTCTGCTGTTAGGAATCGCTCCTTGAAAGGCGAGCGAGAGCGTCCTTCCGGGTGCATTGCACTGAGTCGAGTGCTCGCTCGGGACTTTGCTCTCGCGGCCAAGGCAAGAGGGCGTGCTTGCCCGCAGAACCGAGAACACGCTGTTGGGCAGAGCTGCAACTGACCGCTGGAGTTCAGCTCTCGCCGGACGGCAGAAGGCGAAGAACGAAGGCGCTTGCGAGCGGCGCAGTGCAGCGAAGAGCTCTCCGAATTCGCCGCTAGCTCCACGGTCCTTCTCAGCTGCGAGTAGCAGCGCTCGCAGTACACAGAGCTTCGCAAGGCCCGAAGAGCCGGAGGGAAGTATCGCACACGAAAATGTGCCAGGACAGAGACGTGTTCTACGTTGTCCCCTCTCGTCGTGCAGTTTGTGCCTCTGCTGCTTCTGCTGTTAGGAATCGCTCCTTGAAAGGCGAGCGAGAGCGTCCTTCCGGGTGCATTGCACTGAGTCGAGTGCTCGCTCGGGACTTTGCTCTCGCGGCCAAGGCAAGAGGGCGTGCTTGCCCGCAGAACCGAGAACACGCTGTTGGGCAGAGCTGCAACTGACCGCTGGAGTTCAGCTCTCGCCGGACGGCAGAAGGCGAAGAACGAAGGCGCTTGCGAGCGGCGCAGTGCAGCGAAGAGCTCTCCGAATTCGCCGCTAGCTCCACGGTCCTTCTCAGCTGCGAGTAGCAGCGCTCGCAGTACACAGAGCTTCGCAAGGCCCGAAGACCCGGAGGGAAGTATCGCACACGCAAATGTGCCAGGACAGAGACGTGTTCTACGTTGTCCCCTCTCGTCGTGCAGTTTGTGCCTCTGCTGCTTCTGCTGTTAGGAATCGCTCCTTGAAAGGCGAGCGAGAGCGTCCTTCCGGGTGCATTGCACTGAGTCGAGTGCTCGCTCGGGACTTTGCTCTCGGGCCAAGGCAAGAGGGCGTGCTTGCCCGCAGAACCGAGAACACGCTGTTGGGCAGAGCTGCAACTGACCGCTGGAGTTCAGCTCTCGCCGGACGGCAGAAGGCGAAGAACGAAGCCGCTTGCGAGCGGCGCAGTGCAGCGAAGAGCTCTCCGAATTCGCCGCTAGCTCCACGGTCCTTCTCAGCTGCGAGTAGCAGCGCTCGCAGTACACAGAGCTTCGCAAGGCCCGAAGAGCCGGAGGGAAGTATCGCACACGAAAATGTGCCAGGACAGAGACGTGTTCTACGTTGTCCCTTCTCGTCGTGCAGTTTGTGCCTCTGCTGCTTCTGCTGTTAGGAATCGCTCCTTGAAAGGCGAGCGAGAGCGTCCTTCCGGGTGCATTGCACTGAGTCGAGTGCTCGCTCGGGACTTTGCTCTCGGGGCCAAGGCAAGAGGGCGTGCTTGCCCGCAGAACCGAGAACACGCTGTTGGGCAGAGCTGCAACTGACCGCTGGAGTTCAGCTCTCGCCGGACGGCAGAAGGCGAAGAACGAAGCCGCTTGCGAGCGGCGCAGTGCAGCGAAGAGCTCTCCGAATTCGCCGCTAGCTCCACGGTCCTTCTCAGCTGCGAGTAGCAGCGCTCGCAGTACACAGAGCTTCGCAAGGCCCGAAGAGCCGGAGGGAAGTATCGCACACGAAAATGTGCCAGGACAGAGACGTGTTCTACGTTGTCCCTTCTCGTCGTGCAGTTTGTGCCTCTGCTGCTTCTGCTGTTAGGAATCGCTCCTTGAAAGGCGAGCGAGAGCGTCCTTCCGGGTGCATTGCACTGAGTCGAGTGCTCGCTCGGGACTTTGCTCTCGGGGCCAAGGCAAGAGGGCGTGCTTGCCCGCAGAACCGAGAACACGCTGTTGGGCAGAGCTGCAACTGACCGCTGGAGTTCAGCTCTCGCCGGACGGCAGAAGGCGAAGAACGAAGCCGCTTGCGAGCGGCGCAGTGCAGCGAAGAGCTCTCCGAATTCGCCGCTAGCTCCACGGTCCTTCTCAGCTGCGAGTAGCAGCGCTCGCAGTACACAGAGCTTCGCAAGGCCCGAAGAGCCGGAGGGAAGTATCGCACACGCAAATGTGCCAGGACAGAGACGTGTTCTACGTTGTCCCCTCTCGTCGTGCAGTTTGTGCCTCTGCTGCTTCTGCTGTTAGGAATCGCTCCTTGAAAGGCGAGCGAGAGCGTCCTTCCGGGTGCATTGCACTGAGTCGAGTGCTCGCTCGGGACTTTGCTCTCGCGGCCAAGGCAAGAGGGCGTGCTTGCCCGCAGAACCGAGAACACGCTGTTGGGCAGAGCTGCAACTGACCGCTGGAGTTCAGCTCTCGCCGGACGGCAGAAGGCGAAGAACGAAGCCGCTTGCGAGCGGCGCAGTGCAGCGAAGAGCTCTCCGAATTCGCCGCTAGCTCCACGGTCCTTCTCAGCTGCGAGTAGCAGCGCTCGCAGTACACAGAGCTTCGCAAGGCCCGAAGAGCCGGAGGGAAGTATCGCACACGAAAATGTGCCAGGACAGAGACGTGTTCTACGTTGTCCCCTCTCGTCGTGCAGTTTGTGCCTCTGCTGCTTCTGCTGTTAGGAATCGCTCCTTGAAAGGCGAGCGAGAGCGTCCTTCCGGGTGCATTGCACTGAGTCGAGTGCTCGCTCGGGACTTTGCTCTCGGGGCCAAGGCAAGAGGGCGTGCTTGCCCGCAGAACCGAGAACACGCTGTTGGGCAGAGCTGCAACTGACCGCTGGAGTTCAGCTCTCGCCGGACGGCAGAAGGCGAAGAACGAAGCCGCTTGCGAGCGGCGCAGTGCAGCGAAGAGCTCTCCGAATTCGCCGCTAGCTCCACGGTCCTTCTCAGCTGCGAGTAGCAGCGCTCGCAGTACACAGAGCTTCGCAAGGCCCGAAGAGCCGGAGGGAAGTATCGCACACGCAAATGTGCCAGGACAGAGACGTGTTCTACGTTGTCCCCTCTCGTCGTGCAGTTTGTGCCTCTGCTGCTTCTGCTGTTAGGAATCGCTCCTTGAAAGGCGAGCGAGAGCGTCCTTCCGGGTGCATTGCACTGAGTCGAGTGCTCGCTCGGGACTTTGCTCTCGCGGCCAAGGCAAGAGGGCGTGCTTGCCCGCAGAACCGAGAACACGCTGTTGGGCAGAGCTGCAACTGACCGCTGGAGTTCAGCTCTCGCCGGACGGCAGAAGGCGAAGAACGAAGCCGCTTGCGAGCGGCGCAGTGCAGCGAAGAGCTCTCCGAATTCGCCGCTAGCTCCACGGTCCTTCTCAGCTGCGAGTAGCAGCGCTCGCAGTACACAGAGCTTCGCAAGGCCCGAAGAGCCGGAGGGAAGTATCGCACACGAAAATGTGCCAGGACAGAGACGTGTTCTACGTTGTCCCTTCTCGTCGTGCAGTTTGTGCCTCTGCTGCTTCTGCTGTTAGGAATCGCTCCTTGAAAGGCGAGCGAGAGCGTCCTTCCGGGTGCATTGCACTGAGTCGAGTGCTCGCTCGGGACTTTGCTCTCGCGGCCAAGGCAAGAGGGCGTGCTTGCCCGCAGAACCGAGAACACGCTGTTGGGCAGAGCTGCAACTGACCGCTGGAGTTCAGCTCTCGCCGGACGGCAGAAGGCGAAGAACGAAGCCGCTTGCGAGCGGCGCAGTGCAGCGAAGAGCTCTCCGAATTCGCCGCTAGCTCCACGGTCCTTCTCAGCTGCGAGTAGCAGCGCTCGCAGTACACAGAGCTTCGCAAGGCCCGAAGAGCCGGAGGGAAGTATCGCACACGAAAATGTGCCAGGACAGAGACGTGTTCTACGTTGTCCCTTCTCGTCGTGCAGTTCGTGCCTCTGCTGCTTCTGCTGTTAGGAATCGCTCCTTGAAAGGCGAGCGAGAGCGTCCTTCCGGGTGCATTGCACTGAGTCGAGTGCTCGCTCGGGACTTTGCTCTCGGGGCCAAGGCAAGAGGGCGTGCTTGCCCGCAGAACCGAGAACACGCTGTTGGGCAGAGCTGCAACTGACCGCTGGAGTTCAGCTCTCGCCGGACGGCAGAAGGCGAAGAACGAAGCCGCTTGCGAGCGGCGCAGTGCAGCGAAGAGCTCTCCGAATTCGCCGCTAGCTCCACGGTCCTTCTCAGCTGCGAGTAGCAGCGCTCGCAGTACACAGAGCTTCGCAAGGCCCGAAGAGCCGGAGGGAAGTATCGCACACGAAAATGTGCCAGGACAGAGACGTGTTCTACGGTGTCCCCTCTCGTCGTGCAGTTTGTGCCTCTGCTGCTTCTGCTGTTAGGAATCGCTCCTTGAAAGGCGAGCGAGAGCGTCCTTCCGGGTGCATTGCACTGAGTCGAGTGCTCGCTCGGGACTTTGCTCTCGCGGCCAAGGCAAGAGGGCGTGCTTGCCCGCAGAACCGAGAACACGCTGTTGGGCAGAGCTGCAACTGACCGCTGGAGTTCAGCTCTCGCCGGACGGCAGAAGGCGAAGAACGAAGCCGCTTGCGAGCGGCGCAGTGCAGCGAAGAGCTCTCCGAATTCGCCGCTAGCTCCACGGTCCTTCTCAGCTGCGAGTAGCAGCGCTCGCAGTACACAGAGCTTCGCAAGGCCCGAAGACCCGGAGGGAAGTATCGCTCACGAAAATGTGCCAGGACAGAGACGTGTTCTACGGTGTCCCCTCTCGTCGTGCAGTTTGTGCCTCTGCTGCTTCTGCTGTTAGGAATCGCTCCTTGAAAGGCGAGCGAGAGCGTCCTTCCGGGTGCATTGCACTGAGTCGAGTGCTCGCTCGGGACTTTGCTCTCGCGGCCAAGGCAAGAGGGCGTGCTTGCCCGCAGAACCGAGAACACGCTGTTGGGCAGAGCTGCAACTGACCGCTGGAGTTCAGCTCTCGCCGGACGGCAGAAGGCGAAGAACGAAGCCGCTTGCGAGCGGCGCAGTGCAGCGAAGAGCTCTCCGAATTCGCCGCTAGCTCCACGGTCCTTCTCAGCTGCGAGTAGCAGCGCTCGCAGTACACAGAGCTTCGCAAGGCCCGAAGAGCCGGAGGGAAGTATCGCACACGAAAATGTGCCAGGACAGAGACGTGTTCTACGTTGTCCCCTCTCGTCGTGCAGTTTGTGCCTCTGCTGCTTCTGCTGTTAGGAATCGCTCCTTGAAAGGCGAGCGAGAGCGTCCTTCCGGGTGCATTGCACTGAGTCGAGTGCTCGCTCGGGACTTTGCTCTCGCGGCCAAGGCAAGAGGGCGTGCTTGCCCGCAGAACCGAGAACACGCTGTTGGGCAGAGCTGCAACTGACCGCTGGAGTTCAGCTCTCGCCGGACGGCAGAAGGCGAAGAACGAAGCCGCTTGCGAGCGGCGCAGTGCAGCGAAGAGCTCTCCGAATTCGCCGCTAGCTCCACGGTCCTTCTCAGCTGCGAGTAGCAGCGCTCGCAGTACACAGAGCTTCGCAAGGCCCGAAGAGCCGGAGGGAAGTATCGCACACGAAAATGTGCCAGGACAGAGACGTGTTCTACGTTGTCCCCTCTCGTCGTGCAGTTTGTGCCTCTGCTGCTTCTGCTGTTAGGAATCGCTCCTTGAAAGGCGAGCGAGAGCGTCCTTCCGGGTGCATTGCACTGAGTCGAGTGCTCGCTCGGGACTTTGCTCTCGCGGCCAAGGCAAGAGGGCGTGCTTGCCCGCAGAACCGAGAACACGCTGTTGGGCAGAGCTGCAACTGACCGCTGGAGTTCAGCTCTCGCCGGACGGCAGAAGGCGAAGAACGAAGCCGCTTGCGAGCGGCGCAGTGCAGCGAAGAGCTCTCCGAATTCGCCGCTAGCTCCACGGTCCTTCTCAGCTGCGAGTAGCAGCGCTCGCAGTACACAGAGCTTCGCAAGGCCCGAAGAGCCGGAGGGAAGTATCGCACACGAAAATGTGCCAGGACAGAGACGTGTTCTACGTTGTCCCCTCTCGTCGTGCAGTTTGTGCCTCTGCTGCTTCTGCTGTTAGGAATCGCTCCTTGAAAGGCGAGCGAGAGCGTCCTTCCGGGTGCATTGCACTGAGTCGAGTGCTCGCTCGGGACTTTGCTCTCGCGGCCAAGGCAAGAGGGCGTGCTTGCCCGCAGAACCGAGAACACGCTGTTGGGCAGAGCTGCAACTGACCGCTGGAGTTCAGCTCTCGCCGGACGGCAGAAGGCGAAGAACGAAGCCGCTTGCGAGCGGCGCAGTGCAGCGAAGAGCTCTCCGAATTCGCCGCTAGCTCCACGGTCCTTCTCAGCTGCGAGTAGCAGCGCTCGCAGTACACAGAGCTTCGCAAGGCCCGAAGAGCCGGAGGGAAGTATCGCACACGAAAATGTGCCAGGACAGAGACGTGTTCTACGTTGTCCCTTCTCGTCGTGCAGTTTGTGCCTCTGCTGCTTCTGCTGTTAGGAATCGCTCCTTGAAAGGCGAGCGAGAGCGTCCTTCCGGGTGCATTGCACTGAGTCGAGTGCTCGCTCGGGACTTTGCTCTCGGGGCCAAGGCAAGAGGGCGTGCTTGCCCGCAGAACCGAGAACACGCTGTTGGGCAGAGCTGCAACTGACCGCTGGAGTTCAGCTCTCGCCGGACGGCAGAAGGCGAAGAACGAAGCCGCTTGCGAGCGGCGCAGTGCAGCGAAGAGCTCTCCGAATTCGCCGCTAGCTCCACGGTCCTTCTCAGCTGCGAGTAGCAGCGCTCGCAGTACACAGAGCTTCGCAAGGCCCGAAGAGCCGGAGGGAAGTATCGCACACGAAAATGTGCCAGGACAGAGACGTGTTCTACGTTGTCCCTTCTCGTCGTGCAGTTTGTGCCTCTGCTGCTTCTGCTGTTAGGAATCGCTCCTTGAAAGGCGAGCGAGAGCGTCCTTCCGGGTGCATTGCACTGAGTCGAGTGCTCGCTCGGGACTTTGCTCTCGGGGCCAAGGCAAGAGGGCGTGCTTGCCCGCAGAACCGAGAACACGCTGTTGGGCAGAGCTGCAACTGACCGCTGGAGTTCAGCTCTCGCCGGACGGCAGAAGGCGAAGAACGAAGCCGCTTGCGAGCGGCGCAGTGCAGCGAAGAGCTCTCCGAATTCGCCGCTAGCTCCACGGTCCTTCTCAGCTGCGAGTAGCAGCGCTCGCAGTACACAGAGCTTCGCAAGGCCCGAAGAGCCGGAGGGAAGTATCGCACACGAAAATGTGCCAGGACAGAGACGTGTTCTACGTTGTCCCTTCTCGTCGTGCAGTTTGTGCCTCTGCTGCTTCTGCTGTTAGGAATCGCTCCTTGAAAGGCGAGCGAGAGCGTCCTTCCGGGTGCATTGCACTGAGTCGAGTGCTCGCTCGGGACTTTGCTCTCGCGGCCAAGGCAAGAGGGCGTGCTTGCCCGCAGAACCGAGAACACGCTGTTGGGCAGAGCTGCAACTGACCGCTGGAGTTCAGCTCTCGCCGGACGGCAGAAGGCGAAGAACGAAGCCGCTTGCGAGCGGCGCAGTGCAGCGAAGAGCTCTCCGAATTCGCCGCTAGCTCCACGGTCCTTCTCAGCTGCGAGTAGCAGCGCTCGCAGTACACAGAGCTTCGCAAGGCCCGAAGAGCCGGAGGGAAGTATCGCACACGAAAATGTGCCAGGACAGAGACGTGTTCTACGTTGTCCCCTCTCGTCGTCCAGTTTGTGCCTCTGCTGCTTCTGCTGTTAGGAATCGCTCCTTGAAAGGCGAGCGAGAGCGTCCTTCCGGGTGCATTGCACTGAGTCGAGTGCTCGCTCGGGACTTTGCTCTCGCGGCCAAGGCAAGAGGGCGTGCTTGCCCGCAGAACCGAGAACACGCTGTTGGGCAGAGCTGCAACTGACCGCTGGAGTTCAGCTCTCGCCGGACGGCAGAAGGCGAAGAACGAAGCCGCTTGCGAGCGGCGCAGTGCAGCGAAGAGCTCTCCGAATTCGCCGCTAGCTCCACGGTCCTTCTCAGCTGCGAGTAGCAGCGCTCGCAGTACACAGAGCTTCGCAAGGCCCGAAGAGCCGGAGGGAAGTATCGCACACGCAAATGTGCCAGGACAGAGACGTGTTCTACGTTGTCCCCTCTCGTCGTCCAGTTTGTGCCTCTGCTGCTTCTGCTGTTAGGAATCGCTCCTTGAAAGGCGAGCGAGAGCGTCCTTCCGGGTGCATTGCACTGAGTCGAGTGCTCGCTCGGGACTTTGCTCTCGCGGCCAAGGCAAGAGGGCGTGCTTGCCCGCAGAACCGAGAACACGCTGTTGGGCAGAGCTGCAACTGACCGCTGGAGTTCAGCTCTCGCCGGACGGCAGAAGGCGAAGAACGAAGCCGCTTGCGAGCGGCGCAGTGCAGCGAAGAGCTCTCCGAATTCGCCGCTAGCTCCACGGTCCTTCTCAGCTGCGAGTAGCAGCGCTCGCAGTACACAGAGCTTCGCAAGGCCCGAAGAGCCGGAGGGAAGTATCGCACACGCAAATGTGCCAGGACAGAGACGTGTTCTACGGTGTCCCCTCTCGTCGTGCAGTTTGTGCCTCTGCTGCTTCTGCTGTTAGGAATCGCTCCTTGAAAGGCGAGCGAGAGCGTCCTTCCGGGTGCATTGCACTGAGTCGAGTGCTCGCTCGGGACTTTGCTCTCGCGGCCAAGGCAAGAGGGCGTGCTTGCCCGCAGAACCGAGAACACGCTGTTGGGCAGAGCTGCAACTGACCGCTGGAGTTCAGCTCTCGCCGGACGGCAGAAGGCGAAGAACGAAGCCGCTTGCGAGCGGCGCAGTGCAGCGAAGAGCTCTCCGAATTCGCCGCTAGCTCCACGGTCCTTCTCAGCTGCGAGTAGCAGCGCTCGCAGTACACAGAGCTTCGCAAGGCCCGAAGAGCCGGAGGGAAGTATCGCACACGAAAATGTGCCAGGACAGAGACGTGTTCTACGTTGTCCCTTCTCGTCGTGCAGTTTGTGCCTCTGCTGCTTCTGCTGTTAGGAATCGCTCCTTGAAAGGCGAGCGAGAGCGTCCTTCCGGGTGCATTGCACTGAGTCGAGTGCTCGCTCGGGACTTTGCTCTCGGGGCCAAGGCAAGAGGGCGTGCTTGCCCGCAGAACCGAGAACACGCTGTTGGGCAGAGCTGCAACTGACCGCTGGAGTTCAGCTCTCGCCGGACGGCAGAAGGCGAAGAACGAAGCCGCTTGCGAGCGGCGCAGTGCAGCGAAGAGCTCTCCGAATTCGCCGCTAGCTCCACGGTCCTTCTCAGCTGCGAGTAGCAGCGCTCGCAGTACACAGAGCTTCGCAAGGCCCGAAGAGCCGGAGGGAAGTATCGCACACGAAAATGTGCCAGGACAGAGACGTGTTCTACGTTGTCCCCTCTCGTCGTGCAGTTTGTGCCTCTGCTGCTTCTGCTGTTAGGAATCGCTCCTTGAAAGGCGAGCGAGAGCGTCCTTCCGGGTGCATTGCACTGAGTCGAGTGCTCGCTCGGGACTTTGCTCTCGCGGCCAAGGCAAGAGGGCGTGCTTGCCCGCAGAACCGAGAACACGCTGTTGGGCAGAGCTGCAACTGACCGCTGGAGTTCAGCTCTCGCCGGACGGCAGAAGGCGAAGAACGAAGGCGCTTGCGAGCGGCGCAGTGCAGCGAAGAGCTCTCCGAATTCGCCGCTAGCTCCACGGTCCTTCTCAGCTGCGAGTAGCAGCGCTCGCAGTACACAGAGCTTCGCAAGGCCCGAAGAGCCGGAGGGAAGTATCGCACACGAAAATGTGCCAGGACAGAGACGTGTTCTACGTTGTCCCCTCTCGTCGTGCAGTTTGTGCCTCTGCTGCTTCTGCTGTTAGGAATCGCTCCTTGAAAGGCGAGCGAGAGCGTCCTTCCGGGTGCATTGCACTGAGTCGAGTGCTCGCTCGGGACTTTGCTCTCGCGGCCAAGGCAAGAGGGCGTGCTTGCCCGCAGAACCGAGAACACGCTGTTGGGCAGAGCTGCAACTGACCGCTGGAGTTCAGCTCTCGCCGGACGGCAGAAGGCGAAGAACGAAGCCGCTTGCGAGCGGCGCAGTGCAGCGAAGAGCTCTCCGAATTCGCCGCTAGCTCCACGGTCCTTCTCAGCTGCGAGTAGCAGCGCTCGCAGTACACAGAGCTTCGCAAGGCCCGAAGAGCCGGAGGGAAGTATCGCACACGCAAATGTGCCAGGACAGAGACGTGTTCTACGGTGTCCCCTCTCGTCGTGCAGTTTGTGCCTCTGCTGCTTCTGCTGTTAGGAATCGCTCCTTGAAAGGCGAGCGAGAGCGTCCTTCCGGGTGCATTGCACTGAGTCGAGTGCTCGCTCGGGACTTTGCTCTCGCGGCCAAGGCAAGAGGGCGTGCTTGCCCGCAGAACCGAGAACACGCTGTTGGGCAGAGCTGCAACTGACCGCTGGAGTTCAGCTCTCGCCGGACGGCAGAAGGCGAAGAACGAAGCCGCTTGCGAGCGGCGCAGTGCAGCGAAGAGCTCTCCGAATTCGCCGCTAGCTCCACGGTCCTTCTCAGCTGCGAGTAGCAGCGCTCGCAGTACACAGAGCTTCGCAAGGCCCGAAGAGCCGGAGGGAAGTATCGCACACGCAAATGTGCCAGGACAGAGACGTGTTCTACGGTGTCCCCTCTCGTCGTGCAGTTTGTGCCTCTGCTGCTTCTGCTGTTAGGAATCGCTCCTTGAAAGGCGAGCGAGAGCGTCCTTCCGGGTGCATTGCACTGAGTCGAGTGCTCGCTCGGGACTTTGCTCTCGGGGCCAAGGCAAGAGGGCGTGCTTGCCCGCAGAACCGAGAACACGCTGTTGGGCAGAGCTGCAACTGACCGCTGGAGTTCAGCTCTCGCCGGACGGCAGAAGGCGAAGAACGAAGCCGCTTGCGAGCGGCGCAGTGCAGCGAAGAGCTCTCCGAATTCGCCGCTAGCTCCACGGTCCTTCTCAGCTGCGAGTAGCAGCGCTCGCAGTACACAGAGCTTCGCAAGGCCCGAAGAGCCGGAGGGAAGTATCGCACACGCAAATGTGCCAGGACAGAGACGTGTTCTACGGTGTCCCCTCTCGTCGTGCAGTTTGTGCCTCTGCTGCTTCTGCTGTTAGGAATCGCTCCTTGAAAGGCGAGCGAGAGCGTCCTTCCGGGTGCATTGCACTGAGTCGAGTGCTCGCTCGGGACTTTGCTCTCGCGGCCAAGGCAAGAGGGCGTGCTTGCCCGCAGAACCGAGAACACGCTGTTGGGCAGAGCTGCAACTGACCGCTGGAGTTCAGCTCTCGCCGGACGGCAGAAGGCGAAGAACGAAGGCGCTTGCGAGCGGCGCAGTGCAGCGAAGAGCTCTCCGAATTCGCCGCTAGCTCCACGGTCCTTCTCAGCTGCGAGTAGCAGCGCTCGCAGTACACAGAGCTTCGCAAGGCCCGAAGAGCCGGAGGGAAGTATCGCACACGCAAATGTGCCAGGACAGAGACGTGTTCTACGGTGTCCCCTCTCGTCGTGCAGTTTGTGCCTCTGCTGCTTCTGCTGTTAGGAATCGCTCCTTGAAAGGCGAGCGAGAGCGTCCTTCCGGGTGCATTGCACTGAGTCGAGTGCTCGCTCGGGACTTTGCTCTCGGGGCCAAGGCAAGAGGGCGTGCTTGCCCGCAGAACCGAGAACACGCTGTTGGGCAGAGCTGCAACTGACCGCTGGAGTTCAGCTCTCGCCGGACGGCAGAAGGCGAAGAACGAAGGCGCTTGCGAGCGGCGCAGTGCAGCGAAGAGCTCTCCGAATTCGCCGCTAGCTCCACGGTCCTTCTCAGCTGCGAGTAGCAGCGCTCGCAGTACACAGAGCTTCGCAAGGCCCGAAGAGCCGGAGGGAAGTATCGCACACGCAAATGTGCCAGGACAGAGACGTGTTCTACGTTGTCCCTTCTCGTCGTGCAGTTTGTGCCTCTGCTGCTTCTGCTGTTAGGAATCGCTCCTTGAAAGGCGAGCGAGAGCGTCCTTCCGGGTGCATTGCACTGAGTCGAGTGCTCGCTCGGGACTTTGCTCTCGCGGCCAAGGCAAGAGGGCGTGCTTGCCCGCAGAACCGAGAACACGCTGTTGGGCAGAGCTGCAACTGACCGCTGGAGTTCAGCTCTCGCCGGACGGCAGAAGGCGAAGAACGAAGCCGCTTGCGAGCGGCGCAGTGCAGCGAAGAGCTCTCCGAATTCGCCGCTAGCTCCACGGTCCTTCTCAGCTGCGAGTAGCAGCGCTCGCAGTACACAGAGCTTCGCAAGGCCCGAAGAGCCGGAGGGAAGTATCGCACACGCAAATGTGCCAGGACAGAGACGTGTTCTACGTTGTCCCCTCTCGTCGTGCAGTTTGTGCCTCTGCTGCTTCTGCTGTTAGGAATCGCTCCTTGAAAGGCGAGCGAGAGCGTCCTTCCGGGTGCATTGCACTGAGTCGAGTGCTCGCTCGGGACTTTGCTCTCGCGGCCAAGGCAAGAGGGCGTGCTTGCCCGCAGAACCGAGAACACGCTGTTGGGCAGAGCTGCAACTGACCGCTGGAGTTCAGCTCTCGCCGGACGGCAGAAGGCGAAGAACGAAGGCGCTTGCGAGCGGCGCAGTGCAGCGAAGAGCTCTCCGAATTCGCCGCTAGCTCCACGGTCCTTCTCAGCTGCGAGTAGCAGCGCTCGCAGTACACAGAGCTTCGCAAGGCCCGAAGAGCCGGAGGGAAGTATCGCACACGCAAATGTGCCAGGACAGAGACGTGTTCTACGTTGTCCCCTCTCGTCGTGCAGTTTGTGCCTCTGCTGCTTCTGCTGTTAGGAATCGCTCCTTGAAAGGCGAGCGAGAGCGTCCTTCCGGGTGCATTGCACTGAGTCGAGTGCTCGCTCGGGACTTTGCTCTCGCGGCCAAGGCAAGAGGGCGTGCTTGCCCGCAGAACCGAGAACACGCTGTTGGGCAGAGCTGCAACTGACCGCTGGAGTTCAGCTCTCGCCGGACGGCAGAAGGCGAAGAACGAAGGCGCTTGCGAGCGGCGCAGTGCAGCGAAGAGCTCTCCGAATTCGCCGCTAGCTCCACGGTCCTTCTCAGCTGCGAGTAGCAGCGCTCGCAGTACACAGAGCTTCGCAAGGCCCGAAGAGCCGGAGGGAAGTATCGCACACGCAAATGTGCCAGGACAGAGACGTGTTCTACGTTGTCCCCTCTCGTCGTGCAGTTTGTGCCTCTGCTGCTTCTGCTGTTAGGAATCGCTCCTTGAAAGGCGAGCGAGAGCGTCCTTCCGGGTGCATTGCACTGAGTCGAGTGCTCGCTCGGGACTTTGCTCTCGCGGCCAAGGCAAGAGGGCGTGCTTGCCCGCAGAACCGAGAACACGCTGTTGGGCAGAGCTGCAACTGACCGCTGGAGTTCAGCTCTCGCCGGACGGCAGAAGGCGAAGAACGAAGGCGCTTGCGAGCGGCGCAGTGCAGCGAAGAGCTCTCCGAATTCGCCGCTAGCTCCACGGTCCTTCTCAGCTGCGAGTAGCAGCGCTCGCAGTACACAGAGCTTCGCAAGGCCCGAAGAGCCGGAGGGAAGTATCGCACACGCAAATGTGCCAGGACAGAGACGTGTTCTACGTTGTCCCCTCTCGTCGTGCAGTTTGTGCCTCTGCTGCTTCTGCTGTTAGGAATCGCTCCTTGAAAGGCGAGCGAGAGCGTCCTTCCGGGTGCATTGCACTGAGTCGAGTGCTCGCTCGGGACTTTGCTCTCGCGGCCAAGGCAAGAGGGCGTGCTTGCCCGCAGAACCGAGAACACGCTGTTGGGCAGAGCTGCAACTGACCGCTGGAGTTCAGCTCTCGCCGGACGGCAGAAGGCGAAGAACGAAGCCGCTTGCGAGCGGCGCAGTGCAGCGAAGAGCTCTCCGAATTCGCCGCTAGCTCCACGGTCCTTCTCAGCTGCGAGTAGCAGCGCTCGCAGTACACAGAGCTTCGCAAGGCCCGAAGAGCCGGAGGGAAGTATCGCACACGCAAATGTGCCAGGACAGAGACGTGTTCTACGTTGTCCCCTCTCGTCGTGCAGTTTGTGCCTCTGCTGCTTCTGCTGTTAGGAATCGCTCCTTGAAAGGCGAGCGAGAGCGTCCTTCCGGGTGCATTGCACTGAGTCGAGTGCTCGCTCGGGACTTTGCTCTCGCGGCCAAGGCAAGAGGGCGTGCTTGCCCGCAGAACCGAGAACACGCTGTTGGGCAGAGCTGCAACTGACCGCTGGAGTTCAGCTCTCGCCGGACGGCAGAAGGCGAAGAACGAAGCCGCTTGCGAGCGGCGCAGTGCAGCGAAGAGCTCTCCGAATTCGCCGCTAGCTCCACGGTCCTTCTCAGCTGCGAGTAGCAGCGCTCGCAGTACACAGAGCTTCGCAAGGCCCGAAGACCCGGAGGGAAGTATCGCACACGCAAATGTGCCAGGACAGAGACGTGTTCTACGGTGTCCCCTCTCGTCGTGCAGTTTGTGCCTCTGCTGCTTCTGCTGTTAGGAATCGCTCCTTGAAAGGCGAGCGAGAGCGTCCTTCCGGGTGCATTGCACTGAGTCGAGTGCTCGCTCGGGACTTTGCTCTCGGGGCCAAGGCAAGAGGGCGTGCTTGCCCGCAGAACCGAGAACACGCTGTTGGGCAGAGCTGCAACTGACCGCTGGAGTTCAGCTCTCGCCGGACGGCAGAAGGCGAAGAACGAAGCCGCTTGCGAGCGGCGCAGTGCAGCGAAGAGCTCTCCGAATTCGCCGCTAGCTCCACGGTCCTTCTCAGCTGCGAGTAGCAGCGCTCGCAGTACACAGAGCTTCGCAAGGCCCGAAGACCCGGAGGGAAGTATCGCACACGCAAATGTGCCAGGACAGAGACGTGTTCTACGTTGTCCCCTCTCGTCGTGCAGTTTGTGCCTCTGCTGCTTCTGCTGTTAGGAATCGCTCCTTGAAAGGCGAGCGAGAGCGTCCTTCCGGGTGCATTGCACTGAGTCGAGTGCTCGCTCGGGACTTTGCTCTCGGGGCCAAGGCAAGAGGGCGTGCTTGCCCGCAGAACCGAGAACACGCTGTTGGGCAGAGCTGCAGCTGACCGCTGGAGTTCAGCTCTCGCCGGACGGCAGAAGGCGAAGAACGAAGCCTCTTGCGAGCGGCGCAGTGCAGCGAAGAGCTCTCCGAATTCGCCGCTAGCTCCACGGTCCTTCTCAGCTGCGAGTAGCAGCGCTCGCAGTACACAGAGCCTCGCAAGGCCCGAAGAGCCGGAGGGAAGTATCGCACACGCAAATGTGCCAGGACAGAGACGTGTTCTACGTTGTCCCTTCTCGTCGTGCAGTTTGTGCCTCTGCTGCTTCTGCTGTTAGGAATCGCTCCTTGAAAGGCGAGCGAGAGCGTCCTTCCGGGTGCATTGCACTGAGTCGAGTGCTCGCTCGGGACTTTGCACTCGGGGCCAAGGCAAGAGGGCGTGCTT
Source organism: Sturnus vulgaris (assembly GCF_052056855.1). Lineage (NCBI taxonomy): Eukaryota > Metazoa > Chordata > Aves > Passeriformes > Sturnidae > Sturnus > Sturnus vulgaris. Next base: position 20,638 of record NW_028276861.1, read on the forward strand.
GCCCGCAGAACCGAGAACACGCTGTTGGGCAGAGCTGCAGCTGACCGCTGGAGTTCAGCTCTCGCCGGACGGCAGAAGGCGAAGAACGAAGCCGCTTGCGAGCGGCGCAGTGCAGCGAAGAGCTCTCCGAATTCGCCGCTAGCTCCACGGTCCTTCTCAGCTGCGAGTAGCAGCGCTCGCAGTACACAGAGCTTCGCAAGGCCCGAAGAGCCGGAGGGAAGTATCGCACACGCAAATGTGCCAGGACAGAGACGTGTTCTACGTTGTCCCCTCTCGTCGTGCAGTTTGTGCCTCTGCTGCTTCTGCTGTTAGGAATCGCTCCTTGAAAGGCGAGCGAGAGCGTCCTTCCGGGTGCATTGCACTGAGTCGAGTGCTCGCTCGGGACTTTGCTCTCGGGGCCAAGGCAAGAGGGCGTGCTTGCCCGCAGAACCGAGAACACGCTGTTGGGCAGAGCTGCAGCTGACCGCTGGAGTTCAGCTCTCGCCGGACGGCAGAAGGCGAAGAACGAAGCCTCTTGCGAGCGGCGCAGTGCAGCGAAGAGCTCTCCGAATTCGCCGCTAGCTCCACGGTCCTTCTCAGCTGCGAGTAGCAGCGCTCGCAGTACACAGAGCCTCGCAAGGCCCGAAGAGCCGGAGGGAAGTATCGCACACGCAAATGTGCCAGGACAGAGACGTGTTCTACGTTGTCCCCTCTCGTCGTGCAGTTTGTGCCTCTGCTGCTTCTGCTGTTAGGAATCGCTCCTTGAAAGGCGAGCGAGAGCGTCCTTCCGGGTGCATTGCACTGAGTCGAGTGCTCGCTCGGGACTTTGCACTCGGGGCCAAGGCAAGAGGGCGTGCTTGCCCGCAGAACCGAGAACACGCTGTTGGGCAGAGCTGCAACTGACCGCTGGAGTTCAGCTCTCGCCGGACGGCAGAAGGCGAAGAACGAAGCCGCTTGCGAGCGGCGCAGTGCAGCGAAGAGCTCTCCGAATTCGCCGCTAGCTCCACGGTCCTTCTCAGCTGCGAGTAGCAGCGCTCGCAGTACACAGAGCTTCGCAAGGCCCGAAGAGCCGGAGGGAAGTATCGCACACGAAAATGTGCCAGGACAGAGACGTGTTCTACGTTGTCCCCTCTCGTCGTGCAGTTTGTGCCTCTGCTGCTTCTGCTGTTAGGAATCGCTCCTTGAAAGGCGAGCGAGAGCGTCCTTCCGGGTGCATTGCACTGAGTCGAGTGCTCGCTCGGGACTTTGCTCTCGGGGCCAAGGCAAGAGGGCGTGCTTGCCCGCAGAACCGAGAACACGCTGTTGGGCAGAGCTGCAGCTGACCGCTGGAGTTCAGCTCTCGCCGGACGGCAGAAGGCGAAGAACGAAGCCTCTTGCGAGCGGCGCAGTGCAGCGAAGAGCTCTCCGAATTCGCCGCTAGCTCCACGGTCCTTCTCAGCTGCGAGTAGCTGCTCTCGCAGTACACAGAGCTTCGCAAGGCCCGAAGAGCCGGAGGGAAGTATCGCACACGCAAATGTGCCAGGACAGAGACGTGTTCTACGGTGTCCCCTCTCGTCGTGCAGTTTGTGCCTCTGCTGCTTCTGCTGTTAGGAATCGCTCCTTGAAAGGCGAGCGAGAGCGTCCTTCCGGGTGCATTGCACTGAGTCGAGTGCTCGCTCGGGACTTTGCTCTCGGGGCCAAGGCAAGAGGGCGTGCTTCCCCCAGAACCGAGAACACGCTGTTGGGCAGAGCTGCAACTGACCGCTGGAGTTCAGCTCTCGCCGGACGGCAGAAGGCGAAGAACGAAGCCGCTTGCGAGCGGCGCAGTGCAGCGAAGAGCTCTCCGAATTCGCCGCTAGCTCCACGGTCCTTCTCAGCTGCGAGTAGCAGCGCTCGCAGTACACAGAGCTTCGCAAGGCCCGAAGAGCCGGAGGGAAGTATCGCACACGAAAATGTGCCAGGACAGAGACGTGTTCTACGTTGTCCCCTCTCGTCGTGCAGTTTGTGCCTCTGCTGCTTCTGCTGTTAGGAATCGCTCCTTGAAAGGCGAGCGAGAGCGTCCTTCCGGGTGCATTGCACTGAGTCGAGTGCTCGCTCGGGACTTTGCACTCGGGGCCAAGGCAAGAGGGCGTGCTTGCCCGCAGAACCGAGAACACGCTGTTGGGCAGAGCTGCAGCTGACCGCTGGAGTTCAGCTCTCGCCGGACGGCAGAAGGCGAAGAACGAAGCCGCTTGCGAGCGGCGCAGTGCAGCGAAGAGCTCTCCGAATTCGCCGCTAGCTCCACGGTCCTTCTCAGCTGCGAGTAGCAGCGCTCGCAGTACACAGAGCTTCGCAAGGCCCGAAGAGCCGGAGGGAAGTATCGCACACGAAAATGTGCCAGGACAGAGACGTGTTCTACGTTGTCCCCTCTCGTCGTGCAGTTTGTGCCTCTGCTGCTTCTGCTGTTAGGAATCGCTCCTTGAAAGGCGAGCGAGAGCGTCCTTCCGGGTGCATTGCACTGAGTCGAGTGCTCGCTCGGGACTTTGCACTCGGGGCCAAGGCAAGAGGGCGTGCTTGCCCGCAGAACCGAGAACACGCTGTTGGGCAGAGCTGCAGCTGACCGCTGGAGTTCAGCTCTCGCCGGACGGCAGAAGGCGAAGAACGAAGCCGCTTGCGAGCGGCGCAGTGCAGCGAAGAGCTCTCCGAATTCGCCGCTAGCTCCACGGTCCTTCTCAGCTGCGAGTAGCAGCGCTCGCAGTACACAGAGCTTCGCAAGGCCCGAAGAGCCGGAGGGAAGTATCGCACACGAAAATGTGCCAGGACAGAGACGTGTTCTACGTTGTCCCTTCTCGTCGTGCAGTTTGTGCCTCTGCTGCTTCTGCTGTTAGGAATCGCTCCTTGAAAGACGAGCGAGAGCGTCCTTCCGGGTGCATTGCACTGAGTCGAGTGCTCGCTCGGGACTTTGCTCTCGGGGCCAAGGCAAGAGGGCGTGCTTGCCCGCAGAACCGAGAACACGCTGTTGGGCAGAGCTGCAACTGACCGCTGGAGTTCAGCTCTCGCCGGACGGCAGAAGGCGAAGAACGAAGGCGCTTGCGAGCGGCGCAGTGCAGCGAAGAGCTCTCCGAATTCGCCGCTAGCTCCACGGTCCTTCTCAGCTGCGAGTAGCAGCGCTCGCAGTACACAGAGCTTCGCAAGGCCCGAAGAGCCGGAGGGAAGTATCGCACACGCAAATGTGCCAGGACAGAGACGTGTTCTACGTTGTCCCCTCTCGTCGTGCAGTTTGTGCCTCTGCTGCTTCTGCTGTTAGGAATCGCTCCTTGAAAGGCGAGCGAGAGCGTCCTTCCGGGTGCATTGCACTGAGTCGAGTGCTCGCTCGGGACTTTGCTCTCGCGGCCAAGGCAAGAGGGCGTGCTTGCCCGCAGAACCGAGAACACGCTGTTGGGCAGAGCTGCAACTGACCGCTGGAGTTCAGCTCTCGCCGGACGGCAGAAGGCGAAGAACGAAGCCGCTTGCGAGCGGCGCAGTGCAGCGAAGAGCTCTCCGAATTCGCCGCTAGCTCCACGGTCCTTCTCAGCTGCGAGTAGCAGCGCTCGCAGTACACAGAGCTTCGCAAGGCCCGAAGACCCGGAGGGAAGTATCGCACACGCAAATGTGCCAGGACAGAGACGTGTTCTACGTTGTCCCCTCTCGTCGTGCAGTTTGTGCCTCTGCTGCTTCTGCTGTTAGGAATCGCTCCTTGAAAGGCGAGCGAGAGCGTCCTTCCGGGTGCATTGCACTGAGTCGAGTGCTCGCTCGGGACTTTGCTCTCGCGGCCAAGGCAAGAGGGCGTGCTTGCCCGCAGAACCGAGAACACGCTGTTGGGCAGAGCTGCAACTGACCGCTGGAGTTCAGCTCTCGCCGGACGGCAGAAGGCGAAGAACGAAGCCGCTTGCGAGCGGCGCAGTGCAGCGAAGAGCTCTCCGAATTCGCCGCTAGCTCCACGGTCCTTCTCAGCTGCGAGTAGCAGCGCTCGCAGTACACAGAGCTTCGCAAGGCCCGAAGACCCGGAGGGAAGTATCGCACACGCAAATGTGCCAGGACAGAGACGTGTTCTACGTTGTCCCCTCTCGTCGTGCAGTTTGTGCCTCTGCTGCTTCTGCTGTTAGGAATCGCTCCTTGAAAGGCGAGCGAGAGCGTCCTTCCGGGTGCATTGCACTGAGTCGAGTGCTCGCTCGGGACTTTGCTCTCGCGGCCAAGGCAAGAGGGCGTGCTTGCCCGCAGAACCGAGAACACGCTGTTGGGCAGAGCTGCAACTGACCGCTGGAGTTCAGCTCTCGCCGGACGGCAGAAGGCGAAGAACGAAGCCGCTTGCGAGCGGCGCAGTGCAGCGAAGAGCTCTCCGAATTCGCCGCTAGCTCCACGGTCCTTCTCAGCTGCGAGTAGCAGCGCTCGCAGTACACAGAGCTTCGCAAGGCCCGAAGACCCGGAGGGAAGTATCGCACACGCAAATGTGCCAGGACAGAGACGTGTTCTACGTTGTCCCCTCTCGTCGTGCAGTTTGTGCCTCTGCTGCTTCTGCTGTTAGGAATCGCTCCTTGAAAGGCGAGCGAGAGCGTCCTTCCGGGTGCATTGCACTGAGTCGAGTGCTCGCTCGGGACTTTGCTCTCGCGGCCAAGGCAAGAGGGCGTGCTTGCCCGCAGAACCGAGAACACGCTGTTGGGCAGAGCTGCAACTGACCGCTGGAGTTCAGCTCTCGCCGGACGGCAGAAGGCGAAGAACGAAGCCGCTTGCGAGCGGCGCAGTGCAGCGAAGAGCTCTCCGAATTCGCCGCTAGCTCCACGGTCCTTCTCAGCTGCGAGTAGCAGCGCTCGCAGTACACAGAGCTTCGCAAGGCCCGAAGAGCCGGAGGGAAGTATCGCACACGAAAATGTGCCAGGACAGAGACGTGTTCTACGTTGTCCCTTCTCGTCGTGCAGTTTGTGCCTCTGCTGCTTCTGCTGTTAGGAATCGCTCCTTGAAAGGCGAGCGAGAGCGTCCTTCCGGGTGCATTGCACTGAGTCGAGTGCTCGCTCGGGACTTTGCTCTCGGGGCCAAGGCAAGAGGGCGTGCTTGCCCGCAGAACCGAGAACACGCTGTTGGGCAGAGCTGCAACTGACCGCTGGAGTTCAGCCTTCGCCGGACGGCAGAAGGCGAAGAACGAAGCCGCTTGCGAGCGGCGCAGTGCAGCGAAAAGCTCTCCGAATTCGCCGCTAGCTCCACGGTCCTTCTCAGCTGCGAGTAGCAGCGCTCGCAGTACACAGAGCTTCGCAAGGCCCGAAGAGCCGGAGGGAAGTATCGCACACGAAAATGTGCCAGGACAGAGACGTGTTCTACGTTGTCCCTTCTCGTCGTGCAGTTTGTGCCTCTGCTGCTTCTGCTGTTAGGAATCGCTCCTTGAAAGGCGAGCGAGAGCGTCCTTCCGGGTGCATTGCACTGAGTCGAGTGCTCGCTCGGGACTTTGCTCTCGGGGCCAAGGCAAGAGGGCGTGCTTGCCCGCAGAACCGAGAACACGCTGTTGGGCAGAGCTGCAACTGACCGCTGGAGTTCAGCTCTCGCCGGACGGCAGAAGGCGAAGAACGAAGCCGCTTGCGAGCGGCGCAGTGCAGCGAAGAGCTCTCCGAATTCGCCGCTAGCTCCACGGTCCTTCTCAGCTGCGAGTAGCAGCGCTCGCAGTACACAGAGCTTCGCAAGGCCCGAAGAGCCGGAGGGAAGTATCGCACACGAAAATGTGCCAGGACAGAGACGTGTTCTACGTTGTCCCTTCTCGTCGTGCAGTTTGTGCCTCTGCTGCTTCTGCTGTTAGGAATCGCTCCTTGAAAGGCGAGCGAGAGCGTCCTTCCGGGTGCATTGCACTGAGTCGAGTGCTCGCTCGGGACTTTGCTCTCGGGGCCAAGGCAAGAGGGCGTGCTTGCCCGCAGAACCGAGAACACGCTGTTGGGCAGAGCTGCAACTGACCGCTGGAGTTCAGCTCTCGCCGGACGGCAGAAGGCGAAGAACGAAGCCGCTTGCGAGCGGCGCAGTGCAGCGAAGAGCTCTCCGAATTCGCCGCTAGCTCCACGGTCCTTCTCAGCTGCGAGTAGCAGCGCTCGCAGTACACAGAGCTTCGCAAGGCCCGAAGAGCCGGAGGGAAGTATCGCACACGAAAATGTGCCAGGACAGAGACGTGTTCTACGTTGTCCCTTCTCGTCGTGCAGTTTGTGCCTCTGCTGCTTCTGCTGTTAGGAATCGCTCCTTGAAAGGCGAGCGAGAGCGTCCTTCCGGGTGCATTGCACTGAGTCGAGTGCTCGCTCGGGACTTTGCTCTCGCGGCCAAGGCAAGAGGGCGTGCTTGCCCGCAGAACTAGAACACGCTGTTGGGCAGAGCTGCAACTGACCGCTGGAGTTCAGCTCTCGCCGGACGGCAGAAGGCGAAGAACGAAGCCGCTTGCGAGCGGCGCAGTGCAGCGAAGAGCTCTCCGAATTCGCCGCTAGCTCCACGGTCCTTCTCAGCTGCGAGTAGCAGCGCTCGCAGTACACAGAGCTTCGCAAGGCCCGAAGAGCCGGAGGGAAGTATCGCACACGAAAATGTGCCAGGACAGAGACGTGTTCTACGTTGTCCCCTCTCGTCGTGCAGTTTGTGCCTCTGCTGCTTCTGCTGTTAGGAATCGCTCCTTGAAAGGCGAGCGAGAGCGTCCTTCCGGGTGCATTGCACTGAGTCGAGTGCTCGCTCGGGACTTTGCTCTCGCGGCCAAGGCAAGAGGGCGTGCTTGCCCGCAGAACCGAGAACACGCTGTTGGGCAGAGCTGCAACTGACCGCTGGAGTTCAGCTCTCGCCGGACGGCAGAAGGCGAAGAACGAAGCCGCTTGCGAGCGGCGCAGTGCAGCGAAGAGCTCTCCGAATTCGCCGCTAGCTCCACGGTCCTTCTCAGCTGCGAGTAGCAGCGCTCGCAGTACACAGAGCTTCGCAAGGCCCGAAGAGCCGGAGGGAAGTATCGCACACGCAAATGTGCCAGGACAGAGACGTGTTCTACGTTGTCCCCTCTCGTCGTGCAGTTTGTGCCTCTGCTGCTTCTGCTGTTAGGAATCGCTCCTTGAAAGGCGAGCGAGAGCGTCCTTCCGGGTGCATTGCACTGAGTCGAGTGCTCGCTCGGGACTTTGCTCTCGCGGCCAAGGCAAGAGGGCGTGCTTGCCCGCAGAACCGAGAACACGCTGTTGGGCAGAGCTGCAACTGACCGCTGGAGTTCAGCTCTCGCCGGACGGCAGAAGGCGAAGAACGAAGCCGCTTGCGAGCGGCGCAGTGCAGCGAAGAGCTCTCCGAATTCGCCGCTAGCTCCACGGTCCTTCTCAGCTGCGAGTAGCAGCGCTCGCAGTACACAGAGCTTCGCAAGGCCCGAAGAGCCGGAGGGAAGTATCGCACACGCAAATGTGCCAGGACAGAGACGTGTTCTACGTTGTCCCTTCTCGTCGTGCAGTTTGTGCCTCTGCTGCTTCTGCTGTTAGGAATCGCTCCTTGAAAGGCGAGCGAGAGCGTCCTTCCGGGTGCATTGCACTGAGTCGAGTGCTCGCTCGGGACTTTGCTCTCGCGGCCAAGGCAAGAGGGCGTGCTTGCCCGCAGAACCGAGAACACGCTGTTGGGCAGAGCTGCAACTGACCGCTGGAGTTCAGCTCTCGCCGGACGGCAGAAGGCGAAGAACGAAGCCGCTTGCGAGCGGCGCAGTGCAGCGAAGAGCTCTCCGAATTCGCCGCTAGCTCCACGGTCCTTCTCAGCTGCGAGTAGCAGCGCTCGCAGTACACAGAGCTTCGCAAGGCCCGAAGAGCCGGAGGGAAGTATCGCTCACGAAAATGTGCCAGGACAGAGACGTGTTCTACGTTGTCCCCTCTCGTCGTGCAGTTTGTGCCTCTGCTGCTTCTGCTGTTAGGAATCGCTCCTTGAAAGGCGAGCGAGAGCGTCCTTCCGGGTGCATTGCACTGAGTCGAGTGCTCGCTCGGGACTTTGCTCTCGCGGCCAAGGCAAGAGGGCGTGCTTGCCCGCAGAACCGAGAACACGCTGTTGGGCAGAGCTGCAACTGACCGCTGGAGTTCAGCCTTCGCCGGACGGCAGAAGGCGAAGAACGAAGGCGCTTGCGAGCGGCGCAGTGCAGCGAAGAGCTCTCCGAATTCGCCGCTAGCTCCACGGTCCTTCTCAGCTGCGAGTAGCAGCGCTCGCAGTACACAGAGCTTCGCAAGGCCCGAAGAGCCGGAGGGAAGTATCGCACACGAAAATGTGCCAGGACAGAGACGTGTTCTACGTTGTCCCCTCTCGTCGTGCAGTTTGTGCCTCTGCTGCTTCTGCTGTTAGGAATCGCTCCTTGAAAGGCGAGCGAGAGCGTCCTTCCGGGTGCATTGCACTGAGTCGAGTGCTCGCTCGGGACTTTGCTCTCGCGGCCAAGGCAAGAGGGCGTGCTTGCCCGCAGAACCGAGAACACGCTGTTGGGCAGAGCTGCAACTGACCGCTGGAGTTCAGCTCTCGCCGGACGGCAGAAGGCGAAGAACGAAGGCGCTTGCGAGCGGCGCAGTGCAGCGAAGAGCTCTCCGAATTCGCCGCTAGCTCCACGGTCCTTCTCAGCTGCGAGTAGCAGCGCTCGCAGTACACAGAGCTTCGCAAGGCCCGAAGACCCGGAGGGAAGTATCGCACACGCAAATGTGCCAGGACAGAGACGTGTTCTACGTTGTCCCCTCTCGTCGTGCAGTTTGTGCCTCTGCTGCTTCTGCTGTTAGGAATCGCTCCTTGAAAGGCGAGCGAGAGCGTCCTTCCGGGTGCATTGCACTGAGTCGAGTGCTCGCTCGGGACTTTGCTCTCGCGGCCAAGGCAAGAGGGCGTGCTTGCCCGCAGAACCGAGAACACGCTGTTGGGCAGAGCTGCAACTGACCGCTGGAGTTCAGCTCTCGCCGGACGGCAGAAGGCGAAGAACGAAGCCGCTTGCGAGCGGCGCAGTGCAGCGAAGAGCTCTCCGAATTCGCCGCTAGCTCCCACGGTCCTTCTCAGCTGCGAGTAGCAGCGCTCGCAGTACACAGAGCTTCGCAAGGCCCGAAGAGCCGGAGGGAAGTATCGCACACGAAAATGTGCCAGGACAGAGACGTGTTCTACGTTGTCCCTTCTCGTCGTGCAGTTTGTGCCTCTGCTGCTTCTGCTGTTAGGAATCGCTCCTTGAAAGGCGAGCGAGAGCGTCCTTCCGGGTGCATTGCACTGAGTCGAGTGCTCGCTCGGGACTTTGCTCTCGGGGCCAAGGCAAGAGGGCGTGCTTGCCCGCAGAACCGAGAACACGCTGTTGGGCAGAGCTGCAACTGACCGCTGGAGTTCAGCTCTCGCCGGACGGCAGAAGGCGAAGAACGAAGCCGCTTGCGAGCGGCGCAGTGCAGCGAAGAGCTCTCCGAATTCGCCGCTAGCTCCACGGTCCTTCTCAGCTGCGAGTAGCAGCGCTCGCAGTACACAGAGCTTCGCAAGGCCCGAAGAGCCGGAGGGAAGTATCGCACACGAAAATGTGCCAGGACAGAGACGTGTTCTACGTTGTCCCCTCTCGTCGTGCAGTTTGTGCCTCTGCTGCTTCTGCTGTTAGGAATCGCTCCTTGAAAGGCGAGCGAGAGCGTCCTTCCGGGTGCATTGCACTGAGTCGAGTGCTCGCTCGGGACTTTGCTCTCGCGGCCAAGGCAAGAGGGCGTGCTTGCCCGCAGAACCGAGAACACGCTGTTGGGCAGAGCTGCAACTGACCGCTGGAGTTCAGCTCTCGCCGGACGGCAGAAGGCGAAGAACGAAGCCGCTTGCGAGCGGCGCAGTGCAGCGAAGAGCTCTCCGAATTCGCCGCTAGCTCCACGGTCCTTCTCAGCTGCGAGTAGCAGCGCTCGCAGTACACAGAGCTTCGCAAGGCCCGAAGACCCGGAGGGAAGTATCGCACACGCAAATGTGCCAGGACAGAGACGTGTTCTACGTTGTCCCCTCTCGTCGTGCAGTTTGTGCCTCTGCTGCTTCTGCTGTTAGGAATCGCTCCTTGAAAGGCGAGCGAGAGCGTCCTTCCGGGTGCATTGCACTGAGTCGAGTGCTCGCTCGGGACTTTGCTCTCGGGGCCAAGGCAAGAGGGCGTGCTTGCCCGCAGAACCGAGAACACGCTGTTGGGCAGAGCTGCAACTGACCGCTGGAGTTCAGCTCTCGCCGGACGGCAGAAGGCGAAGAACGAAGCCGCTTGCGAGCGGCGCAGTGCAGCGAAGAGCTCTCCGAATTCGCCGCTAGCTCCACGGTCCTTCTCAGCTGCGAGTAGCAGCGCTCGCAGTACACAGAGCTTCGCAAGGCCCGAAGAGCCGGAGGGAAGTATCGCACACGAAAATGTGCCAGGACAGAGACGTGTTCTACGTTGTCCCCTCTCGTCGTGCAGTTTGTGCCTCTGCTGCTTCTGCTGTTAGGAATCGCTCCTTGAAAGGCGAGCGAGAGCGTCCTTCCGGGTGCATTGCACTGAGTCGAGTGCTCGCTCGGGACTTTGCTCTCGCGGCCAAGGCAAGAGGGCGTGCTTGCCCGCAGAACCGAGAACACGCTGTTGGGCAGAGCTGCAACTGACCGCTGGAGTTCAGCTCTCGCCGGACGGCAGAAGGCGAAGAACGAAGCCGCTTGCGAGCGGCGCAGTGCAGCGAAGAGCTCTCCGAATTCGCCGCTAGCTCCACGGTCCTTCTCAGCTGCGAGTAGCAGCGCTCGCAGTACACAGAGCTTCGCAAGGCCCGAAGAGCCGGAGGGAAGTATCGCACACGCAAATGTGCCAGGACAGAGACGTGTTCTACGTTGTCCCCTCTCGTCGTGCAGTTTGTGCCTCTGCTGCTTCTGCTGTTAGGAATCGCTCCTTGAAAGGCGAGCGAGAGCGTCCTTCCGGGTGCATTGCACTGAGTCGAGTGCTCGCTCGGGACTTTGCTCTCGCGGCCAAGGCAAGAGGGCGTGCTTGCCCGCAGAACCGAGAACACGCTGTTGGGCAGAGCTGCAACTGACCGCTGGAGTTCAGCTCTCGCCGGACGGCAGAAGGCGAAGAACGAAGCCGCTTGCGAGCGGCGCAGTGCAGCGAAGAGCTCTCCGAATTCGCCGCTAGCTCCACGGTCCTTCTCAGCTGCGAGTAGCAGCGCTCGCAGTACACAGAGCTTCGCAAGGCCCGAAGAGCCGGAGGGAAGTATCGCACACGCAAATGTGCCAGGACAGAGACGTGTTCTACGTTGTCCCCTCTCGTCGTGCAGTTTGTGCCTCTGCTGCTTCTGCTGTTAGGAATCGCTCCTTGAAAGGCGAGCGAGAGCGTCCTTCCGGGTGCATTGCACTGAGTCGAGTGCTCGCTCGGGACTTTGCTCTCGCGGCCAAGGCAAGAGGGCGTGCTTGCCCGCAGAACCGAGAACACGCTGTTGGGCAGAGCTGCAACTGACCGCTGGAGTTCAGCTCTCGCCGGACGGCAGAAGGCGAAGAACGAAGCCGCTTGCGAGCGGCGCAGTGCAGCGAAGAGCTCTCCGAATTCGCCGCTAGCTCCACGGTCCTTCTCAGCTGCGAGTAGCAGCGCTCGCAGTACACAGAGCTTCGCAAGGCCCGAAGAGCCGGAGGGAAGTATCGCACACGCAAATGTGCCAGGACAGAGACGTGTTCTACGTTGTCCCCTCTCGTCGTGCAGTTTGTGCCTCTGCTGCTTCTGCTGTTAGGAATCGCTCCTTGAAAGGCGAGCGAGAGCGTCCTTCCGGGTGCATTGCACTGAGTCGAGTGCTCGCTCGGGACTTTGCTCTCGCGGCCAAGGCAAGAGGGCGTGCTTGCCCGCAGAACCGAGAACACGCTGTTGGGCAGAGCTGCAACTGACCGCTGGAGTTCAGCTCTCGCCGGACGGCAGAAGGCGAAGAACGAAGCCGCTTGCGAGCGGCGCAGTGCAGCGAAGAGCTCTCCGAATTCGCCGCTAGCTCCACGGTCCTTCTCAGCTGCGAGTAGCAGCGCTCGCAGTACACAGAGCTTCGCAAGGCCCGAAGACCCGGAGGGAAGTATCGCACACGCAAATGTGCCAGGACAGAGACGTGTTCTACGTTGTCCCCTCTCGTCGTGCAGTTTGTGCCTCTGCTGCTTCTGCTGTTAGGAATCGCTCCTTGAAAGGCGAGCGAGAGCGTCCTTCCGGGTGCATTGCACTGAGTCGAGTGCTCGCTCGGGACTTTGCTCTCGGGGCCAAGGCAAGAGGGCGTGCTTGCCCGCAGAACCGAGAACACGCTGTTGGGCAGAGCTGCAACTGACCGCTGGAGTTCAGCTCTCGCCGGACGGCAGAAGGCGAAGAACGAAGCCGCTTGCGAGCGGCGCAGTGCAGCGAAGAGCTCTCCGAATTCGCCGCTAGCTCCACGGTCCTTCTCAGCTGCGAGTAGCAGCGCTCGCAGTACACAGAGCTTCGCAAGGCCCGAAGAGCCGGAGGGAAGTATCGCACACGAAAATGTGCCAGGACAGAGACGTGTTCTACGTTGTCCCTTCTCGTCGTGCAGTTTGTGCCTCTGCTGCTTCTGCTGTTAGGAATCGCTCCTTGAAAGGCGAGCGAGAGCGTCCTTCCGGGTGCATTGCACTGAGTCGAGTGCTCGCTCGGGACTTTGCTCTCGCGGCCAAGGCAAGAGGGCGTGCTTCCCCCAGAACCGAGAACACGCTGTTGGGCAGAGCTGCAACTGACCGCTGGAGTTCAGCTCTCGCCGGACGGCAGAAGGCGAAGAACGAAGCCGCTTGCGAGCGGCGCAGTGCAGCGAAGAGCTCTCCGAATTCGCCGCTAGCTCCACGGTCCTTCTCAGCTGCGAGTAGCAGCGCTCGCAGTACACAGAGCTTCGCAAGGCCCGAAGAGCCGGAGGGAAGTATCGCACACGAAAATGTGCCAGGACAGAGACGTGTTCTACGTTGTCCCCTCTCGTCGTCCAGTTTGTGCCTCTGCTGCTTCTGCTGTTAGGAATCGCTCCTTGAAAGGCGAGCGAGAGCGTCCTTCCGGGTGCATTGCACTGAGTCGAGTGCTCGCTCGGGACTTTGCTCTCGCGGCCAAGGCAAGAGGGCGTGCTTGCCCGCAGAACCGAGAACACGCTGTTGGGCAGAGCTGCAACTGACCGCTGGAGTTCAGCTCTCGCCGGACGGCAGAAGGCGAAGAACGAAGCCGCTTGCGAGCGGCGCAGTGCAGCGAAGAGCTCTCCGAATTCGCCGCTAGCTCCACGGTCCTTCTCAGCTGCGAGTAGCAGCGCTCGCAGTACACAGAGCTTCGCAAGGCCCGAAGAGCCGGAGGGAAGTATCGCACACGAAAATGTGCCAGGACAGAGACGTGTTCTACGTTGTCCCCTCTCGTCGTGCAGTTTGTGCCTCTGCTGCTTCTGCTGTTAGGAATCGCTCCTTGAAAGGCGAGCGAGAGCGTCCTTCCGGGTGCATTGCACTGAGTCGAGTGCTCGCTCGGGACTTTGCTCTCGCGGCCAAGGCAAGAGGGCGTGCTTGCCCGCAGAACCGAGAACACGCTGTTGGGCAGAGCTGCAACTGACCGCTGGAGTTCAGCTCTCGCCGGACGGCAGAAGGCGAAGAACGAAGGCGCTTGCGAGCGGCGCAGTGCAGCGAAGAGCTCTCCGAATTCGCCGCTAGCTCCACGGTCCTTCTCAGCTGCGAGTAGCAGCGCTCGCAGTACACAGAGCTTCGCAAGGCCCGAAGAGCCGGAGGGAAGTATCGCACACGAAAATGTGCCAGGACAGAGACGTGTTCTACGTTGTCCCCTCTCGTCGTGCAGTTTGTGCCTCTGCTGCTTCTGCTGTTAGGAATCGCTCCTTGAAAGGCGAGCGAGAGCGTCCTTCCGGGTGCATTGCACTGAGTCGAGTGCTCGCTCGGGACTTTGCTCTCGCGGCCAAGGCAAGAGGGCGTGCTTGCCCGCAGAACCGAGAACACGCTGTTGGGCAGAGCTGCAACTGACCGCTGGAGTTCAGCTCTCGCCGGACGGCAGAAGGCGAAGAACGAAGGCGCTTGCGAGCGGCGCAGTGCAGCGAAGAGCTCTCCGAATTCGCCGCTAGCTCCACGGTCCTTCTCAGCTGCGAGTAGCAGCGCTCGCAGTACACAGAGCTTCGCAAGGCCCGAAGAGCCGGAGGGAAGTATCGCACACGCAAATGTGCCAGGACAGAGACGTGTTCTACGTTGTCCCCTCTCGTCGTGCAGTTTGTGCCTCTGCTGCTTCTGCTGTTAGGAATCGCTCCTTGAAAGGCGAGCGAGAGCGTCCTTCCGGGTGCATTGCACTGAGTCGAGTGCTCGCTCGGGACTTTGCTCTCGCGGCCAAGGCAAGAGGGCGTGCTTGCCCGCAGAACCGAGAACACGCTGTTGGGCAGAGCTGCAACTGACCGCTGGAGTTCAGCTCTCGCCGGACGGCAGAAGGCGAAGAACGAAGCCGCTTGCGAGCGGCGCAGTGCAGCGAAGAGCTCTCCGAATTCGCCGCTAGCTCCACGGTCCTTCTCAGCTGCGAGTAGCAGCGCTCGCAGTACACAGAGCTTCGCAAGGCCCGAAGAGCCGGAGGGAAGTATCGCACACGAAAATGTGCCAGGACAGAGACGTGTTCTACGTTGTCCCTTCTCGTCGTGCAGTTTGTGCCTCTGCTGCTTCTGCTGTTAGGAATCGCTCCTTGAAAGGCGAGCGAGAGCGTCCTTCCGGGTGCATTGCACTGAGTCGAGTGCTCGCTCGGGACTTTGCTCTCGGGGCCAAGGCAAGAGGGCGTGCTTGCCCGCAGAACCGAGAACACGCTGTTGGGCAGAGCTGCAACTGACCGCTGGAGTTCAGCTCTCGCCGGACGGCAGAAGGCGAAGAACGAAGGCGCTTGCGAGCGGCGCAGTGCAGCGAAGAGCTCTCCGAATTCGCCGCTAGCTCCACGGTCCTTCTCAGCTGCGAGTAGCAGCGCTCGCAGTACACAGAGCTTCGCAAGGCCCGAAGAGCCGGAGGGAAGTATCGCACACGAAAATGTGCCAGGACAGAGACGTGTTCTACGTTGTCCCCTCTCGTCGTGCAGTTTGTGCCTCTGCTGCTTCTGCTGTTAGGAATCGCTCCTTGAAAGGCGAGCGAGAGCGTCCTTCCGGGTGCATTGCACTGAGTCGAGTGCTCGCTCGGGACTTTGCTCTCGCGGCCAAGGCAAGAGGGCGTGCTTGCCCGCAGAACCGAGAACACGCTGTTGGGCAGAGCTGCAACTGACCGCTGGAGTTCAGCTCTCGCCGGACGGCAGAAGGCGAAGAACGAAGCCGCTTGCGAGCGGCGCAGTGCAGCGAAGAGCTCTCCGAATTCGCCGCTAGCTCCACGGTCCTTCTCAGCTGCGAGTAGCAGCGCTCGCAGTACACAGAGCTTCGCAAGGCCCGAAGAGCCGGAGGGAAGTATCGCACACGCAAATGTGCCAGGACAGAGACGTGTTCTACGTTGTCCCTTCTCGTCGTGCAGTTTGTGCCTCTGCTGCTTCTGCTGTTAGGAATCGCTCCTTGAAAGGCGAGCGAGAGCGTCCTTCCGGGTGCATTGCACTGAGTCGAGTGCTCGCTCGGGACTTTGCTCTCGCGGCCAAGGCAAGAGGGCGTGCTTGCCCGCAGAACCGAGAACACGCTGTTGGGCAGAGCTGCAACTGACCGCTGGAGTTCAGCTCTCGCCGGACGGCAGAAGGCGAAGAACGAAGCCGCTTGCGAGCGGCGCAGTGCAGCGAAGAGCTCTCCGAATTCGCCGCTAGCTCCACGGTCCTTCTCAGCTGCGAGTAGCAGCGCTCGCAGTACACAGAGCTTCGCAAGGCCCGAAGAGCCGGAGGGAAGTATCGCTCACGAAAATGTGCCAGGACAGAGACGTGTTCTACGTTGTCCCCTCTCGTCGTGCAGTTTGTGCCTCTGCTGCTTCTGCTGTTAGGAATCGCTCCTTGAAAGGCGAGCGAGAGCGTCCTTCCGGGTGCATTGCACTGAGTCGAGTGCTCGCTCGGGACTTTGCTCTCGCGGCCAAGGCAAGAGGGCGTGCTTGCCCGCAGAACCGAGAACACGCTGTTGGGCAGAGCTGCAACTGACCGCTGGAGTTCAGCCTTCGCCGGACGGCAGAAGGCGAAGAACGAAGGCGCTTGCGAGCGGCGCAGTGCAGCGAAGAGCTCTCCGAATTCGCCGCTAGCTCCACGGTCCTTCTCAGCTGCGAGTAGCAGCGCTCGCAGTACACAGAGCTTCGCAAGGCCCGAAGAGCCGGAGGGAAGTATCGCACACGAAAATGTGCCAGGACAGAGACGTGTTCTACGTTGTCCCCTCTCGTCGTGCAGTTTGTGCCTCTGCTGCTTCTGCTGTTAGGAATCGCTCCTTGAAAGGCGAGCGAGAGCGTCCTTCCGGGTGCATTGCACTGAGTCGAGTGCTCGCTCGGGACTTTGCTCTCGCGGCCAAGGCAAGAGGGCGTGCTTGCCCGCAGAACCGAGAACACGCTGTTGGGCAGAGCTGCAACTGACCGCTGGAGTTCAGCCTTCGCCGGACGGCAGAAGGCGAAGAACGAAGCCGCTTGCGAGCGGCGCAGTGCAGCGAAGAGCTCTCCGAATTCGCCGCTAGCTCCACGGTCCTTCTCAGCTGCGAGTAGCAGCGCTCGCAGTACACAGAGCTTCGCAAGGCCCGAAGAGCCGGAGGGAAGTATCGCACACGAAAATGTGCCAGGACAGAGACGTGTTCTACGTTGTCCCCTCTCGTCGTGCAGTTTGTGCCTCTGCTGCTTCTGCTGTTAGGAATCGCTCCTTGAAAGGCGAGCGAGAGCGTCCTTCCGGGTGCATTGCACTGAGTCGAGTGCTCGCTCGGGACTTTGCTCTCGCGGCCAAGGCAAGAGGGCGTGCTTGCCCGCAGAACCGAGAACACGCTGTTGGGCAGAGCTGCAACTGACCGCTGGAGTTCAGCTCTCGCCGGACGGCAGAAGGCGAAGAACGAAGCCGCTTGCGAGCGGCGCAGTGCAGCGAAGAGCTCTCCGAATTCGCCGCTAGCTCCACGGTCCTTCTCAGCTGCGAGTAGCAGCGCTCGCAGTACACAGAGCTTCGCAAGGCCCGAAGAGCCGGAGGGAAGTATCGCACACGAAAATGTGCCAGGACAGAGACGTGTTCTACGTTGTCCCCTCTCGTCGTGCAGTTTGTGCCTCTGCTGCTTCTGCTGTTAGGAATCGCTCCTTGAAAGGCGAGCGAGAGCGTCCTTCCGGGTGCATTGCACTGAGTCGAGTGCTCGCTCGGGACTTTGCTCTCGCGGCCAAGGCAAGAGGGCGTGCTTGCCCGCAGAACCGAGAACACGCTGTTGGGCAGAGCTGCAACTGACCGCTGGAGTTCAGCTCTCGCCGGACGGCAGAAGGCGAAGAACGAAGCCGCTTGCGAGCGGCGCAGTGCAGCGAAGAGCTCTCCGAATTCGCCGCTAGCTCCACGGTCCTTCTCAGCTGCGAGTAGCAGCGCTCGCAGTACACAGAGCTTCGCAAGGCCCGAAGAGCCGGAGGGAAGTATCGCACACGAAAATGTGCCAGGACAGAGACGTGTTCTACGTTGTCCCCTCTCGTCGTGCAGTTTGTGCCTCTGCTGCTTCTGCTGTTAGGAATCGCTCCTTGAAAGGCGAGCGAGAGCGTCCTTCCGGGTGCATTGCACTGAGTCGAGTGCTCGCTCGGGACTTTGCTCTCGCGGCCAAGGCAAGAGGGCGTGCTTGCCCGCAGAACCGAGAACACGCTGTTGGGCAGAGCTGCAACTGACCGCTGGAGTTCAGCTCTCGCCGGACGGCAGAAGGCGAAGAACGAAGCCGCTTGCGAGCGGCGCAGTGCAGCGAAGAGCTCTCCGAATTCGCCGCTAGCTCCACGGTCCTTCTCAGCTGCGAGTAGCAGCGCTCGCAGTACACAGAGCTTCGCAAGGCCCGAAGAGCCGGAGGGAAGTATCGCACACGAAAATGTGCCAGGACAGAGACGTGTTCTACGTTGTCCCCTCTCGTCGTGCAGTTTGTGCCTCTGCTGCTTCTGCTGTTAGGAATCGCTCCTTGAAAGGCGAGCGAGAGCGTCCTTCCGGGTGCATTGCACTGAGTCGAGTGCTCGCTCGGGACTTTGCTCTCGCGGCCAAGGCAAGAGGGCGTGCTTGCCCGCAGAACCGAGAACACGCTGTTGGGCAGAGCTGCAACTGACCGCTGGAGTTCAGCTCTCGCCGGACGGCAGAAGGCGAAGAACGAAGGCGCTTGCGAGCGGCGCAGTGCAGCGAAGAGCTCTCCGAATTCGCCGCTAGCTCCACGGTCCTTCTCAGCTGCGAGTAGCAGCGCTCGCAGTACACAGAGCTTCGCAAGGCCCGAAGACCCGGAGGGAAGTATCGCACACGCAAATGTGCCAGGACAGAGACGTGTTCTACGTTGTCCCCTCTCGTCGTGCAGTTTGTGCCTCTGCTGCTTCTGCTGTTAGGAATCGCTCCTTGAAAGGCGAGCGAGAGCGTCCTTCCGGGTGCATTGCACTGAGTCGAGTGCTCGCTCGGGACTTTGCTCTCGCGGCCAAGGCAAGAGGGCGTGCTTGCCCGCAGAACCGAGAACACGCTGTTGGGCAGAGCTGCAACTGACCGCTGGAGTTCAGCTCTCGCCGGACGGCAGAAGGCGAAGAACGAAGCCGCTTGCGAGCGGCGCAGTGCAGCGAAGAGCTCTCCGAATTCGCCGCTAGCTCCACGGTCCTTCTCAGCTGCGAGTAGCAGCGCTCGCAGTACACAGAGCTTCGCAAGGCCCGAAGAGCCGGAGGGAAGTATCGCACACGAAAATGTGCCAGGACAGAGACGTGTTCTACGTTGTCCCTTCTCGTCGTGCAGTTTGTGCCTCTGCTGCTTCTGCTGTTAGGAATCGCTCCTTGAAAGGCGAGCGAGAGCGTCCTTCCGGGTGCATTGCACTGAGTCGAGTGCTCGCTCGGGACTTTGCTCTCGGGGCCAAGGCAAGAGGGCGTGCTTGCCCGCAGAACCGAGAACACGCTGTTGGGCAGAGCTGCAACTGACCGCTGGAGTTCAGCTCTCGCCGGACGGCAGAAGGCGAAGAACGAAGCCGCTTGCGAGCGGCGCAGTGCAGCGAAGAGCTCTCCGAATTCGCCGCTAGCTCCACGGTCCTTCTCAGCTGCGAGTAGCAGCGCTCGCAGTACACAGAGCTTCGCAAGGCCCGAAGAGCCGGAGGGAAGTATCGCACACGCAAATGTGCCAGGACAGAGACGTGTTCTACGTTGTCCCCTCTCGTCGTGCAGTTTGTGCCTCTGCTGCTTCTGCTGTTAGGAATCGCTCCTTGAAAGGCGAGCGAGAGCGTCCTTCCGGGTGCATTGCACTGAGTCGAGTGCTCGCTCGGGACTTTGCTCTCGCGGCCAAGGCAAGAGGGCGTGCTTGCCCGCAGAACCGAGAACACGCTGTTGGGCAGAGCTGCAACTGACCGCTGGAGTTCAGCTCTCGCCGGACGGCAGAAGGCGAAGAACGAAGCCGCTTGCGAGCGGCGCAGTGCAGCGAAGAGCTCTCCGAATTCGCCGCTAGCTCCACGGTCCTTCTCAGCTGCGAGTAGCAGCGCTCGCAGTACACAGAGCTTCGCAAGGCCCGAAGAGCCGGAGGGAAGTATCGCACACGAAAATGTGCCAGGACAGAGACGTGTTCTACGTTGTCCCCTCTCGTCGTGCAGTTTGTGCCTCTGCTGCTTCTGCTGTTAGGAATCGCTCCTTGAAAGGCGAGCGAGAGCGTCCTTCCGGGTGCATTGCACTGAGTCGAGTGCTCGCTCGGGACTTTGCTCTCGCGGCCAAGGCAAGAGGGCGTGCTTGCCCGCAGAACCGAGAACACGCTGTTGGGCAGAGCTGCAACTGACCGCTGGAGTTCAGCTCTCGCCGGACGGCAGAAGGCGAAGAACGAAGCGCTTGCGAGCGGCGCAGTGCAGCGAAGAGCTCTCCGAATTCGCCGCTAGCTCCACGGTCCTTCTCAGCTGCGAGTAGCAGCGCTCGCAGTACACAGAGCTTCGCAAGGCCCGAAGAGCCGGAGGGAAGTATCGCACACGAAAATGTGCCAGGACAGAGACGTGTTCTACGTTGTCCCCTCTCGTCGTGCAGTTTGTGCCTCTGCTGCTTCTGCTGTTAGGAATCGCTCCTTGAAAGGCGAGCGAGAGCGTCCTTCCGGGTGCATTGCACTGAGTCGAGTGCTCGCTCGGGACTTTGCTCTCGCGGCCAAGGCAAGAGGGCGTGCTTGCCCGCAGAACCGAGAACACGCTGTTGGGCAGAGCTGCAACTGACCGCTGGAGTTCAGCTCTCGCCGGACGGCAGAAGGCGAAGAACGAAGCCGCTTGCGAGCGGCGCAGTGCAGCGAAGAGCTCTCCGAATTCGCCGCTAGCTCCACGGTCCTTCTCAGCTGCGAGTAGCAGCGCTCGCAGTACACAGAGCTTCGCAAGGCCCGAAGAGCCGGAGGGAAGTATCGCACACGCAAATGTGCCAGGACAGAGACGTGTTCTACGTTGTCCCCTCTCGTCGTGCAGTTTGTGCCTCTGCTGCTTCTGCTGTTAGGAATCGCTCCTTGAAAGGCGAGCGAGAGCGTCCTTCCGGGTGCATTGCACTGAGTCGAGTGCTCGCTCGGGACTTTGCTCTCGCGGCCAAGGCAAGAGGGCGTGCTTGCCCGCAGAACCGAGAACACGCTGTTGGGCAGAGCTGCAACTGACCGCTGGAGTTCAGCTCTCGCCGGACGGCAGAAGGCGAAGAACGAAGCCGCTTGCGAGCGGCGCAGTGCAGCGAAGAGCTCTCCGAATTCGCCGCTAGCTCCACGGTCCTTCTCAGCTGCGAGTAGCAGCGCTCGCAGTACACAGAGCTTCGCAAGGCCCGAAGAGCCGGAGGGAAGTATCGCACACGCAAATGTGCCAGGACAGAGACGTGTTCTACGTTGTCCCCTCTCGTCGTGCAGTTTGTGCCTCTGCTGCTTCTGCTGTTAGGAATCGCTCCTTGAAAGGCGAGCGAGAGCGTCCTTCCGGGTGCATTGCACTGAGTCGAGTGCTCGCTCGGGACTTTGCTCTCGCGGCCAAGGCAAGAGGGCGTGCTTGCCCGCAGAACCGAGAACACGCTGTTGGGCAGAGCTGCAACTGACCGCTGGAGTTCAGCTCTCGCCGGACGGCAGAAGGCGAAGAACGAAGCCGCTTGCGAGCGGCGCAGTGCAGCGAAGAGCTCTCCGAATTCGCCGCTAGCTCCACGGTCCTTCTCAGCTGCGAGTAGCAGCGCTCGCAGTACACAGAGCTTCGCAAGGCCCGAAGAGCCGGAGGGAAGTATCGCACACGCAAATGTGCCAGGACAGAGACGTGTTCTACGTTGTCCCCTCTCGTCGTGCAGTTTGTGCCTCTGCTGCTTCTGCTGTTAGGAATCGCTCCTTGAAAGGCGAGCGAGAGCGTCCTTCCGGGTGCATTGCACTGAGTCGAGTGCTCGCTCGGGACTTTGCTCTCGCGGCCAAGGCAAGAGGGCGTGCTTGCCCGCAGAACCGAGAACACGCTGTTGGCAGAGCTGCAACTGACCGCTGGAGTTCAGCTCTCGCCGGACGGCAGAAGGCGAAGAACGAAGCCGCTTGCGAGCGGCGCAGTGCAGCGAAGAGCTCTCCGAATTCGCCGCTAGCTCCACGGTCCTTCTCAGCTGCGAGTAGCAGCGCTCGCAGTACACAGAGCTTCGCAAGGCCCGAAGAGCCGGAGGGAAGTATCGCACACGAAAATGTGCCAGGACAGAGACGTGTTCTACGTTGTCCCCTCTCGTCGTGCAGTTTGTGCCTCTGCTGCTTCTGCTGTTAGGAATCGCTCCTTGAAAGGCGAGCGAGAGCGTCCTTCCGGGTGCATTGCACTGAGTCGAGTGCTCGCTCGGGACTTTGCTCTCGCGGCCAAGGCAAGAGGGCGTGCTTGCCCGCAGAACCGAGAACACGCTGTTGGGCAGAGCTGCAACTGACCGCTGGAGTTCAGCTCTCGCCGGACGGCAGAAGGCGAAGAACGAAGGCGCTTGCGAGCGGCGCAGTGCAGCGAAGAGCTCTCCGAATTCGCCGCTAGCTCCACGGTCCTTCTCAGCTGCGAGTAGCAGCGCTCGCAGTACACAGAGCTTCGCAAGGCCCGAAGAGCCGGAGGGAAGTATCGCACACGCAAATGTGCCAGGACAGAGACGTGTTCTACGTTGTCCCCTCTCGTCGTGCAGTTTGTGCCTCTGCTGCTTCTGCTGTTAGGAATCGCTCCTTGAAAGGCGAGCGAGAGCGTCCTTCCGGGTGCATTGCACTGAGTCGAGTGCTCGCTCGGGACTTTGCTCTCGGGGCCAAGGCAAGAGGGCGTGCTTCCCCCAGAACCGAGAACACGCTGTTGGGCAGAGCTGCAACTGACCGCTGGAGTTCAGCTCTCGCCGGACGGCAGAAGGCGAAGAACGAAGGCGCTTGCGAGCGGCGCAGTGCAGCGAAGAGCTCTCCGAATTCGCCGCTAGCTCCACGGTCCTTCTCAGCTGCGAGTAGCAGCGCTCGCAGTACACAGAGCTTCGCAAGGCCCGAAGAGCCGGAGGGAAGTATCGCACACGCAAATGTGCCAGGACAGAGACGTGTTCTACGTTGTCCCCTCTCGTCGTGCAGTTTGTGCCTCTGCTGCTTCTGCTGTTAGGAATCGCTCCTTGAAAGGCGAGCGAGAGCGTCCTTCCGGGTGCATTGCACTGAGTCGAGTGCTCGCTCGGGACTTTGCTCTCGCGGCCAAGGCAAGAGGGCGTGCTTGCCCGCAGAACCGAGAACACGCTGTTGGGCAGAGCTGCAACTGACCGCTGGAGTTCAGCTCTCGCCGGACGGCAGAAGGCGAAGAACGAAGGCGCTTGCGAGCGGCGCAGTGCAGCGAAGAGCTCTCCGAATTCGCCGCTAGCTCCACGGTCCTTCTCAGCTGCGAGTAGCAGCGCTCGCAGTACACAGAGCTTCGCAAGGCCCGAAGAGCCGGAGGGAAGTATCGCACACGCAAATGTGCCAGGACAGAGACGTGTTCTACGTTGTCCCCTCTCGTCGTGCAGTTTGTGCCTCTGCTGCTTCTGCTGTTAGGAATCGCTCCTTGAAAGGCGAGCGAGAGCGTCCTTCCGGGTGCATTGCACTGAGTCGAGTGCTCGCTCGGGACTTTGCTCTCGCGGCCAAGGCAAGAGGGCGTGCTTGCCCGCAGAACCGAGAACACGCTGTTGGGCAGAGCTGCAACTGACCGCTGGAGTTCAGCTCTCGCCGGACGGCAGAAGGCGAAGAACGAAGGCGCTTGCGAGCGGCGCAGTGCAGCGAAGAGCTCTCCGAATTCGCCGCTAGCTCCACGGTCCTTCTCAGCTGCGAGTAGCAGCGCTCGCAGTACACAGAGCTTCGCAAGGCCCGAAGACCCGGAGGGAAGTATCGCACACGCAAATGTGCCAGGACAGAGACGTGTTCTACGTTGTCCCCTCTCGTCGTGCAGTTTGTGCCTCTGCTGCTTCTGCTGTTAGGAATCGCTCCTTGAAAGGCGAGCGAGAGCGTCCTTCCGGGTGCATTGCACTGAGTCGAGTGCTCGCTCGGGACTTTGCTCTCGCGGCCAAGGCAAGAGGGCGTGCTTGCCCGCAGAACCGAGAACACGCTGTTGGGCAGAGCTGCAACTGACCGCTGGAGTTCAGCTCTCGCCGGACGGCAGAAGGCGAAGAACGAAGCCGCTTGCGAGCGGCGCAGTGCAGCGAAGAGCTCTCCGAATTCGCCGCTAGCTCCACGGTCCTTCTCAGCTGCGAGTAGCAGCGCTCGCAGTACACAGAGCTTCGCAAGGCCCGAAGAGCCGGAGGGAAGTATCGCACACGAAAATGTGCCAGGACAGAGACGTGTTCTACGTTGTCCCTTCTCGTCGTGCAGTTTGTGCCTCTGCTGCTTCTGCTGTTAGGAATCGCTCCTTGAAAGGCGAGCGAGAGCGTCCTTCCGGGTGCATTGCACTGAGTCGAGTGCTCGCTCGGGACTTTGCTCTCGGGCCAAGGCAAGAGGGCGTGCTTGCCCGCAGAACCGAGAACACGCTGTTGGGCAGAGCTGCAACTGACCGCTGGAGTTCAGCTCTCGCCGGACGGCAGAAGGCGAAGAACGAAGCCGCTTGCGAGCGGCGCAGTGCAGCGAAGAGCTCTCCGAATTCGCCGCTAGCTCCACGGTCCTTCTCAGCTGCGAGTAGCAGCGCTCGCAGTACACAGAGCTTCGCAAGGCCCGAAGAGCCGGAGGGAAGTATCGCACACGAAAATGTGCCAGGACAGAGACGTGTTCTACGTTGTCCCCTCTCGTCGTGCAGTTTGTGCCTCTGCTGCTTCTGCTGTTAGGAATCGCTCCTTGAAAGGCGAGCGAGAGCGTCCTTCCGGGTGCATTGCACTGAGTCGAGTGCTCGCTCGGGACTTTGCTCTCGGGCCAAGGCAAGAGGGCGTGCTTCCCCCAGAACCGAGAACACGCTGTTGGGCAGAGCTGCAACTGACCGCTGGAGTTCAGCTCTCGCCGGACGGCAGAAGGCGAAGAACGAAGCCGCTTGCGAGCGGCGCAGTGCAGCGAAGAGCTCTCCGAATTCGCCGCTAGCTCCACGGTCCTTCTCAGCTGCGAGTAGCAGCGCTCGCAGTACACAGAGCTTCGCAAGGCCCGAAGAGCCGGAGGGAAGTATCGCACACGAAAATGTGCCAGGACAGAGACGTGTTCTACGTTGTCCCCTCTCGTCGTCCAGTTTGTGCCTCTGCTGCTTCTGCTGTTAGGAATCGCTCCTTGAAAGGCGAGCGAGAGCGTCCTTCCGGGTGCATTGCACTGAGTCGAGTGCTCGCTCGGGACTTTGCTCTCGCGGCCAAGGCAAGAGGGCGTGCTTGCCCGCAGAACCGAGAACACGCTGTTGGGCAGAGCTGCAACTGACCGCTGGAGTTCAGCTCTCGCCGGACGGCAGAAGGCGAAGAACGAAGCCGCTTGCGAGCGGCGCAGTGCAGCGAAGAGCTCTCCGAATTCGCCGCTAGCTCCACGGTCCTTCTCAGCTGCGAGTAGCAGCGCTCGCAGTACACA
The DNA here is from genome assembly GCF_052056855.1 of Sturnus vulgaris. Taxonomy (NCBI): domain Eukaryota; kingdom Metazoa; phylum Chordata; class Aves; order Passeriformes; family Sturnidae; genus Sturnus; species Sturnus vulgaris. The sequence continues at coordinate 45,539 of NW_028276861.1, forward strand.
GAGCTTCGCAAGGCCCGAAGACCCGGAGGGAAGTATCGCTCACGAAAATGTGCCAGGACAGAGACGTGTTCTACGGTGTCCCCTCTCGTCGTGCAGTTTGTGCCTCTGCTGCTTCTGCTGTTAGGAATCGCTCCTTGAAAGGCGAGCGAGAGCGTCCTTCCGGGTGCATTGCACTGAGTCGAGTGCTCGCTCGGGACTTTGCTCTCGCGGCCAAGGCAAGAGGGCGTGCTTGCCCGCAGAACCGAGAACACGCTGTTGGGCAGAGCTGCAACTGACCGCTGGAGTTCAGCTCTCGCCGGACGGCAGAAGGCGAAGAACGAAGCCGCTTGCGAGCGGCGCAGTGCAGCGAAGAGCTCTCCGAATTCGCCGCTAGCTCCACGGTCCTTCTCAGCTGCGAGTAGCAGCGCTCGCAGTACACAGAGCTTCGCAAGGCCCGAAGAGCCGGAGGGAAGTATCGCACACGAAAATGTGCCAGGACAGAGACGTGTTCTACGGTGTCCCCTCTCGTCGTGCAGTTTGTGCCTCTGCTGCTTCTGCTGTTAGGAATCGCTCCTTGAAAGGCGAGCGAGAGCGTCCTTCCGGGTGCATTGCACTGAGTCGAGTGCTCGCTCGGGACTTTGCTCTCGCGGCCAAGGCAAGAGGGCGTGCTTGCCCGCAGAACCGAGAACACGCTGTTGGGCAGAGCTGCAACTGACCGCTGGAGTTCAGCTCTCGCCGGACGGCAGAAGGCGAAGAACGAAGCCGCTTGCGAGCGGCGCAGTGCAGCGAAGAGCTCTCCGAATTCGCCGCTAGCTCCACGGTCCTTCTCAGCTGCGAGTAGCAGCGCTCGCAGTACACAGAGCTTCGCAAGGCCCGAAGACCCGGAGGAAGTATCGCTCACGAAAATGTGCCAGGACAGAGACGTGTTCTACGGTGTCCCCTCTCGTCGTGCAGTTTGTGCCTCTGCTGCTTCTGCTGTTAGGAATCGCTCCTTGAAAGGCGAGCGAGAGCGTCCTTCCGGGTGCATTGCACTGAGTCGAGTGCTCGCTCGGGACTTTGCTCTCGCGGCCAAGGCAAGAGGGCGTGCTTGCCCGCAGAACCA
>NW_028276862.1:0-46547 GCF_052056855.1 Sturnus vulgaris
TTCCTTCGGGCCCTTGCGAAGCTCCGTGTACTGCGAGCGCTGCTACTCGCAGCTCAGAAGGACCGTGGAGCTAGCGGCGAATTCGGAGAGCTCTTCGCTGCACTGCGCCGCTCGCAAGCGGCTTCGTTCTTCGCCTTCTGCCGTCCGGCGACAGCTGAACTCCGGCGGTCAGTTGCAGCTCTGCCCAACAGCGTGTTCTCAGTTCTGCGGGCAAGCACGCCCTCTTGCCTTGGCCCCGAGAGCAAAGTCCCGAGCGAGCACTCGACTCAGTGCAATGCACCCGGAAGGACGCTCTCGCTCGTCTTTCAAGGAGCGATTCCTAACAGCACAAGCAGCAGAGGCACAAACTGCATGACGAGAAGGGGACAACGTAGAACACGTCTCTGTCCTGGCACATTTTCGTGTGCGATACTTCCCTCCGGGTCTTCGGGCCTTGCGAAGCTCCGTGTACTGCGAGCGCTGCTACTCGCAGCTCAGAAGGACCGTGGAGCTAGCGGCGAATTCGGAGAGCTCTTCGCTGCACTGCGCCGCTCGCAAGCGGCTTCGTTCTTCGCCTTCTGCCGTCCGGCGACAGCTGAACTCCGGCGGTCAGTTGCAGCTCTGCCCAACAGCGTGTTCTCAGTTCTGCGGGCAAGCACGCCCTCTTGCCTTGGCCCCGAGAGCAAAGTCCCGAGCGAGCACTCGACTCAGTGCAATGCACCCGGAAGGACGCTCTCGCTCGTCTTTCAAGGAGCGATTCCTAACAGCACAAGCAGCAGAGGCACAAACTGCATGACGAGAAGGGACAACGTAGAAACACGTCTCTGTCCTGGCACATTTCCGTGTGCCATACTTCCCTCCGGGTCTTCGGGCCTTGCGAAGCTCCGTGTACTGCGAGCGCTGCTACTCGCAGCTCAGAAGGACCGTGGAGCTAGCGGCGAATTCGGAGAGCTCTTCGCTGCACTGCGCCGCTCGCAAGCGGCTTCGTTCTTCGCCTTCTGCCGTCCGGCGACAGCTGAACTCCGGCGGTCAGTTGCAGCTCTGCCCAACAGCGTGTTCTCAGTTCTGCGGGCAAGCACGCCCTCTTGCCTTGGCCCCGTGAGCAAAGTCCCGAGCGAGCACTCGACTCAGTGCAATGCACCCGGAAGGACGCTCTCGCTCGTCTTTCAAGGAGCGATTCCTAACAGCACAAGCAGCAGAGGCACAAACTGCATGACGAGAAGGGACAACGTAGAACACGTCTCTGTCCTGGCACATTTCCGTGTGCCATACTTCCCTCCGGGTCTTCGGGCCTTGCGAAGCTCCGTGTACTGCGAGCGCTGCTACTCGCAGCTCAGAAGGACCGTGGAGCTAGCGGCGAATTCGGAGAGCTCTTCGCTGCACTGCGCCGCTCGCAAGCGCTTCGTTCTTCGCCTTCTGCCGTCCGGCGAGAGCTGAACTCCGGCGGTCAGTTGCAGCTCTGCCCAACAGCGTGTTCTCAGTTCTGCGGGCAAGCACGCCCTCTTGCCTTGGGCCCCGAGAGCAAAGTCCCGAGCGAGCACTCGACTCAGTGCAATGCACCCGGAAGGACGCTCTCGCCTCGTCTTTCAAGGAGCGATTCCTAACAGCAGAAGCAGCAGAGGCACAAACTGCATGACGAGAAGGGACAACGTAGAACACGTCTCTGTCCTGGCACATTTTCGTGTGCGATACTTCCCTCCGGGTCTTCGGGCCTTGCGAAGCTCCGTGTACTGCGAGCGCTGCTACTCGCAGCTGAGAAGGACCGTGGAGCTAGCGGCGAATTCGGAGAGCTCTTCGCTGCACTGCGCCGCTCGCAAGCGGCTTCGTTTCTTCGCCTTCTGCCGTCCGGCGAGAGCTGAACTCCGGCGGTCAGTTGCAGCTCTGCCCAACAGCGTGTTCTCAGTTCTGCGGGCAAGCACGCCCTCTTGCCTTGGCCCCGAGAGCAAAGTCCCGAGCGAGCACTCGACTCAGTGCAATGCACCCGAAGGACGCTCTCAGCTCGTCTTTCAAGGAGCGATTCCTAACAGCACAAGCAGCAGAGGCACAAACTGCATGACGAGAAGGGACAACGTAGAACACGTCTCTGTCCTGGCACATTTCCGTGTGCCATACTTCCCTCCGGGTCTTCGGGCCTTGCGAAGCTCCGTGTACTGCGAGCGCTGCTACTCGCAGCTGAGAAGGACCGTGGAGCTAGCGGCGAATTCGGAGAGCTCTTCGCTGCACTGCGCCGCTCGCAAGCGGCTTCGTTCTTCGCCTTCTGCCGTCCGGCGACAGCTGAACTCCGGCGGTCAGTTGCAGCTCTGCCCAACAGCGTGTTCTCAGTTCTGCGGGCAAGCACGCCCTCTTGCCTTGGCCCCGAGAGCAAAGTCCCGAGCGAGCACTCGACTCAGTGCAATGCACCCGGAAGGGCGCTCTCGCTCGTCTTTCAAGGAGCGATTCCTAACAGCAGAAGCAGCAGAGGCACAAACTGCATGACGAGAAGGGACAACGTAGAACACGTCTCTGTCCTGGCACATTTTCGTGTGCGATACTTCCCTCCGGGTCTTCGGGCTTGCGAAGCTCCGTGTACTGCGAGCGCTGCTACTCGCAGCTGAGAAGGACCGTGGAGCTAGCGGCGAATTCGGAGAGCTCTTCGCTGCACTGCGCCGCTCGCAAGCGGCTTCGTTCTTCGCCTTCTGCCGTCCGGCGAGAGCTGAACTCCGGCGGTCAGTTGCAGCTCTGCCCAACAGCGTGTTCTCAGTTCTGCGGGCAAGCACGCCCTCTTGCCTTGGCCCCGAGAGCAAAGTCCGAGCGAGCACTCGACTCAGTGCAATGCACCCGGAAGGACGCTCTCGCTCGTCTTTCAAGGAGCGATTCTAACAGCAGAAGCAGCAGAGGCACAAACTGCATGACGAGAAGGGACAACGTAGAACACGTCTCTGTCCTGGCACATTTTCGTGTGCGATACTTCCCTCCGGGTCTTCGGGCCTTGCGAAGCCCTGTGTACTGCGGAGCGCTACTACTCGCAGCTGAGAAGGACCGTGGAGCTAGCGGCGAATTCGGAGAGCTCTTCGCTGCACTGCGCCGCTCGCAAGCGGCTTCGTTCTTCGCCTTCTGCCGTCCGGCGAGAGCTGAACTCCGGCGGTCAGTTGCAGCTCTGCCCAACAGCGTGTTCTCAGTTCTGCGGGCAAGCACGCCCTCTTGCCTTGGCCCCGAGAGCAAAGTCCCGAGCGAGCACTCGACTCAGTGCAATGCACCCGGAAGGACGCTCTCGCTCGTCTTTCAAGGAGCGATTCCTAACAGCAGAAGCAGCAGAGGCACAAACTGCATGACGAGAGGGGACAACGTAGAACACGTCTCTGTCCTGGCACATTTCCGTGTGCCATACTTCCCTCCGGGTCTTCGGTCCTTGCGAAGCTCCGTGTACTGCGAGCGCTGCTACTCGCAGCTCAGAAGGACCGTGGAGCTAGCGGCGAATTCGGAGAGCTCTTCGCTGCACTGCGCCGCTCGCAAGCGGCTTCGTTCTTCGCCTTCTGCCGTCCGGCGACAGCTGAACTCCGGCGGTCAGTTGCAGCTCTGCCCAACAGCGTGTTCTCAGTTCTGCGGGCAAGCACGCCCTCTTGCCTTGGCCCCGAGAGCAAAGTCCCGAGCGAGCACTCGACTCAGTGCAATGCACCCGAAGGACGCTCTCGCTCGTCTTTCAAGGAGCGATTCCTAACAGCACAAGCAGCAGAGGCACAAACTGCATGACGAGAAGGGACAACGTAGAACACGTCTCTGTCCTGGCACATTTTCGTGTGCGAAACTTCCCTCCGGGTCTTCGGGCCTTGCGAAGCTCCGTGTACTGCGAGCGCTGCTACTCGCAGCTCAGAAGGACCGTGGAGCTAGCGGCGAATTCGGAGAGCTCTTCGCTGCACTGCGCCGCTCGCAAGCGGCTTCGTTCTTCGCCTTCTGCCGTCCGGCGAGAGCTGAACTCCGGCGGTCAGTTGCAGCTCTGCCCAACAGCGTGTTCTCAGTTCTGCGGGCAAGCACGCCCTCTTGCCTTGGCCCCGGGAGCAAAGTCCCGAGCGAGCACTCGACTCAGTGCAATGCACCCGGAAGGACGCTCTCGCTCGTCTTTCAAGGAGCGATTCCTAACAGCACAAGCAGCAGAGGCACAAACTGCATGACGAGAAGGGACAACGTAGAACACGTCTCTGTCCTGGCACATTTTCGTGTGCGATACTTCCCTCCGGGTCTTCGGGCCTTGCGAAGCTCCGTGTACTGCGAGCGCTGCTACTCGCAGCTCAGAAGGACCGTGGAGCTAGCGGCGAATTCGGAGAGCTCTTCGCTGCACTGCGCCGCTCGCAAGCGGCTTCGTTCTTCGCCTTCTGCCGTCCGGCGACAGCTGAACTCCGGCGGTCAGTTGCAGCTCTGCCCAACAGCGTGTTCTCAGTTCTGCGGGCAAGCACGCCCTCTTGCCTTGGCCCCGGGAGCAAAGTCCCCGAGCGAGCACTCGACTCAGTGCAATGCACCCGGAAGGACGCTCTCGCTCGTCTTTCAAGGAGCGATTCCTAACAGCACAAGCAGCAGAGGCACAAACTGCATGACGAGAAGGGACAACGTAGAACACGTCTCTGTCCTGGCACATTTTCGTGTGCGAAACTTCCCTCCGGGTCTTCGGGCCTTGCGAAGCTCCGTGTACTGCGAGCGCTGCTACTCGCAGCTCAGAAGGACCGTGGAGCTAGCGGCGAATTCGGAGAGCTCTTCGCTGCACTGCGCCGCTCGCAAGCGGCTTCGTTCTTCGCCTTCTGCCGTCCGGCGACAGCTGAACTCCGGCGGTCAGTTGCAGCTCTGCCCAACAGCGTGTTCTCAGTTCTGCGGGCAAGCACGCCCTCTTGCCTTGGCCCCGGGAGCAAAGTCCCGAGCGAGCACTCGACTCAGTGCAATGCACCCGGAAGGACGCTCTCGCTCGTCTTTCAAGGAGCGATTCCTAACAGCACAAGCAGCAGAGGCACAAACTGCATGACGAGAAGGGACAACGTAGAACACGTCTCTGTCCTGGCACATTTCCGTGTGCCATACTTCCCTCCGGGTCTTCGGCCTTGCGAAGCTCCGTGTACTGCGAGCGCTGCTACTCGCAGCTGAGAAGGACCGTGGAGCTAGCGGCGAATTCGGAGAGCTCTTCGCTGCACTGCGCCGCTCGCAAGCGGCTTCGTTCTTCGCCTTCTGCCGTCCGGCGACAGCTGAACTCCGGCGGTCAGTTGCAGCTCTGCCCAACAGCGTGTTCTCAGTCTGCGGGCAAGCACGCCCTCTTGCCTTGGCCCCGAGAGCAAAGTCCCGAGCGAGCACTCGACTCAGTGCAATGCACCCGGAAGGACGCTCTCGCTCGTCTTTCAAGGAGCGATTCCTAACAGCACAAGCAGCAGAGGCACAAACTGCATGACGAGAAGGGACAACGTAGAACACGTCTCTGTCCTGGCACATTTTTCGTGTGCGATACTTCCCTCCGGGTCTTCGGGCCTTGCGAAGCTCCGTGTACTGCGAGCGCTGCTACTCGCAGCTCAGAAGGACCGTGGAGCTAGCGGCGAATTCGGAGAGCTCTTCGCTGCACTGCGCCGCTCGCAAGCGGCTTCGTTCTTCGCCTTCTGCCGTCCGGCGACAGCTGAACTCCGGCGGTCAGTTGCAGCTCTGCCCAACAGCGTGTTCTCAGTTCTGCGGGCAAGCACGCCCTCTTGCCTTGGCCCCGGGAGCAAAGTCCCGAGCGAGCACTCGACTCAGTGCAATGCACCCGGAAGGACGCTCTCGCTCGGTCTTTCAAGGAGCGATTCCTAACAGCACAAGCAGCAGAGGCACAAACTGCATGACGAGAAGGGACAACGTAGAACACGTCTCTGTCCCTGGCACATTTTCGTGTGCGATACTTCCCTCCGGGTCTTCGGGCCTTGCGAAGCTCCGTGTACTGCGAGCGCTGCTACTCGCAGCTGAGAAGGACCGTGGAGCTAGCGGCGAATTCGGAGAGCTCTTCGCTGCACTGCGCCGCTCGCAAGCGGCTTCGTTCTTCGCCTTCTGCCGTCCGGCGACAGCTGAACTCCGGCGGTCAGTTGCAGCTCTGCCCAACAGCGTGTTCTCAGTTCTGCGGGCAAGCACGCCCTCTTGCCTTGGCCCCGAGAGCAAAGTCCCGAGCGAGCACTCGACTCAGTGCAATGCACCCGGAAGGACGCTCTCGCTCGTCTTTCAAGGAGCGATTCCTAACAGGCACAAGCAGCAGAGGCACAAACTGCATGACGAGAAGGGACAACGTAGAACACGTCTCTGTCCTGGCACATTTCCGTGTGCCATACTTCCCCTCCGGGTCTTCGGGCCTTGCGAAGCTCCGTGTACTGCGAGCGCTGCTACTCGCAGCTCAGAAGGACCGTGGAGCTAGCGGCGAATTCGAGAGCTCTTCGCTGCACTGCGCCGCTCGCAAGCGGCTTCGTTCTTCGCCTTCTGCCGTCCGGCGACAGCTGAACTCCGGCGGTCAGTTGCAGCTCTGCCCAACAGCGTGTTCTCAGTTCTGCGGGCAAGCACGCCCTCTTGCCTTGGCCCCGAGAGCAAAGTCCCGAGCGAGCACTCGACTCAGTGCAATGCACCCGAAGGACGCTCTCGCTCGTCTTTCAAGGAGCGATTCCTAACAGCACAAGCAGCAGAGGCACAAACTGCATGAACGAGAAGGGACAACGTAGAACACGTCTCTGTCCTGGCACATTTTCGTGTGCGATACTTCCCTCCGGGTCTTCGGGCCTTGCGAAGCCCTGTGTACTGCGAGCGCTGCTACTCGCAGCTGAGAAGGACCGTGAGCTAGCGGCGAATTCGGAGAGCTCTTCGCTGCACTGCGCCGCTCGCAAGCGGCTTCGTTCTTCGCCTTCTGCCCGTCCGGCGGACAGCTGAACTCCGGCGGTCAGTTGCAGCTCTGCCCAACAGCGTGTTCTCAGTTCTGCGGGGCAAGCACGCCCTCTTGCCTTGGCCCGAGAGCAAAGTCCCGAGCGAGCACTCGACTCAGTGCAATGCACCCGGAAGGACGCTCTCGCTCGTCTTTCAAGGAGCGATTCCTAACAGCACAAGCAGCAGAGGCACAAACTGCATGACGAGAAGGGACAACGTAGAACACGTCTCTGTCCTGGCACATTTTCGTGTGCCATACTTCCCTCCGGGTCTTCGGGCCTTGCGAAGCTCCGTGTACTGCGAGCGCTGCTACTCGCAGCTCAGAAGGACCGTGGAGCTAGCGGCGAATTCGGAGAGCTCTTCGCTGCACTGCGCCGCTCGCAAGCGGCTTCGTTCTCGCCTTCTGCCGTCCGGCGACAGCTGAACTCCGGCGGTCAGTTGCAGCTCTGCCCAACAGCGTGTTCTCAGTTCTGCGGGCAAGCACGCCCTCTTGCCTTGGCCCCGAGAGCAAAGTCCCGAGCGAGCACTCGACTCAGTGCAATGCACCCGGAAGGACGCTCTCGCTCGTCTTTCAAGGAGCGATTCCTAACAGCACAAGCAGCAGAGGCACAAACTGCATGACGAGAAGGGACAACGTAGAACACGTCTCTGTCCTGGCACATTTTCGTGTGCGATACTTCCCTCCGGGTCTTCGGGCCTTGCGAAGCTCCGTGTACTGCGAGCGCTGCTACTCGCAGCTCAGAAGGGACCGTGGAGCTAGCGGCGAATTCGGAGAGCTCTTCGCTGCACTGCGCCGCTCGCAAGCGGCTTCGTTCTTCGCCTTCTGCCGTCCGGCGACAGCTGAACTCCGGCGGTCAGTTGCAGCTCTGCCCAACAGCGTGTTCTCAGTTCTGCGGGCAAGCACGCCCTCTTTGCCTTGGCCCCGAGAGCAAAGTCCCGAGCGAGCACTCGACTCAGTGCAATGCACCCGGAAGGACGCTCTCGCTCGTCTTTCAAGGAGCGATTCCTAACAGCACAAGCAGCAGAGGCACAAACTGCATGACGAGAAGGGACAACGTAGAACACGTCTCTGTCCTGGCACATTTCCGTGTGCCATACTTCCCTCCGGGTCTTCGGGCCTTGCGAAGCTCCGTGTACTGCGAGCGCTGCTACTCGCAGCTCAGAAGGACCGTGGAGCTAGCGGCGAATTCGGAGAGCTCTTCGCTGCACTGCGCCGCTCGCAAGCGGCTTCGTTCTTCGCCTTCTGCCGTCCGGCGACAGCTGAACTCCGGCGGTCAGTTGCAGCTCTGCCCAACAGCGTGTTCTCAGTTCTGCGGGCAAGCACGCCCTCTTGCCTTGGCCCCGTGAGCAAAGTCCCGAGCGAGCACTCGACTCAGTGCAATGCACCCGGAAGGACGCTCTCGCTCGTCTTTCAAGGAGCGATTCCTAACAGCACAAGCAGCAGAGGCACAAACTGCATGACGAGAAGGGACAACGTAGAACACGTCTCTGTCCTGGCACATTTCCGTGTGCCATACTTCCCTCCGGGTCTTCGGGCCTTGCGAAGCTCCGTGTACTGCGAGCGCTGCTACTCGCAGCTCAGAAGGACCGTGGAGCTAGCGGCGAATTCGGAGAGCTCTTCGCTGCACTGCGCCGCTCGCAAGCGGCTTCGTTCTTCGCCTTCTGCGTCCGGCGACAGCTGAACTCCGGCGGTCAGTTGCAGCTCTGCCCAACAGCGTGTTCTCAGTTCTGCGGGCAAGCACGCCCTCTTGCCTTGGCCCCGAGAGCAAAGTCCCGAGCGAGCACTCGACTCAGTGCAATGCACCCGGAAGGACGCTCTCGCTCGTCTTTCAAGGAGCGATTCCTAACAGCACAAGCAGCAGAGGCACAAACTGCATGACGAGAAGGGACAACAGTAGAACACGTCTCTGTCCTGGCACATTTCCGTGTGCCATACTTCCCTCCGGGTCTTCGGGCCTTGCGAAGCTCCGTGTACTGCGAGCGCTGCTACTCGCAGCTCAGAAGGACCGTGGAGCTAGCGGCGAATTCGGAGAGCTCTTCGCTGCACTGCGCCGCTCGCAAGCGGCTTCGTTCTTCGCCTTCTGCCGTCCGGCGAGAGCTGAACTCCGGCGGTCAGTTGCAGCTCTGCCCAACAGCGTGTTCTCAGTTCTGCGGGCAAGCACGCCCTCTTGCCTTGGCCCCGAGAGCAAAGTCCCCGAGCGAGCACTCGACTCAGTGCAATGCACCCGGAAGGACGCTCTCGCTCGTCTTTCAAGGAGCGATTCCTAACAGCAGAAGCAGCAGAGGCACAAACTGCATGACGAGAAGGGACAACGTAGAACACGTCTCTGTCCTGGCACATTTTCGTGTGCGATACTTCCCTCCGGGTCTTCGGGCCTTGCGAAGCTCCGTGTACTGCGAGCGCTGCTACTCGCAGCTGAGAAGGACCGTGGAGCTAGCGGCGAATTCGGAGAGCTCTTCGCTGCACTGCGCCGCTCGCAAGCGGCTTCGTTCTTCGCCTTCTGCCGTCCGGCGAGAGCTGAACTCCGGCGGTCAGTTGCAGCTCTGCCCAACAGCGTGTTCTCAGTTCTGCGGGCAAGCACGCCCTCTTGCCTTGGCCCCGAGAGCAAAGTCCCGAGCGAGCACTCGACTCAGTGCAATGCACCCGGAAGGACGCTCTCGCTCGTCTTTCAAGGAGCGATTCCTAACAGCACAAGCAGCAGAGGCACAAACTGCATGACGAGAAGGGACAACGTAGAACACGTCTCTGTCCTGGCACATTTCCGTGTGCCATACTTCCCTCCGGGTCTTCGGGCCTTGCGAAGCTCCGTGTACTGCGAGCGCTGCTACTCGCAGCTGAGAAGGACCGTGGAGCTAGCGGCGAATTCGGAGAGCTCTTCGCTGCACTGCGCCGCTCGCAAGCGGCTTCGTTCTTCGCCTTCTGCCGTCCGGCGACAGCTGAACTCCGGCGGTCAGTTGCAGCTCTGCCCAACAGCGTGTTCTCAGTTCTGCGGGCAAGCACGCCCTCTTGCCTTGGCCCCGAGAGCAAAGTCCCGAGCGAGCACTCGACTCAGTGCAATGCACCCGGAAGGGCGCTCTCGCTCGTCTTTCAAGGAGCGATTCCTAACAGCAGAAGCAGCAGAGGCACAAACTGCATGACGAGAAGGGACAACGTAGAACACGTCTCTGTCCTGGCACATTTTCGTGTGCGATACTTCCCTCCGGGTCTTCGGGCCTTGCGAAGCTCCGTGTACTGCGAGCGCTGCTACTCGCAGCTGAGAAGGACCGTGGAGCTAGCGGCGAATTCGGAGAGCTCTTCGCTGCACTGCGCCGCTCGCAAGCGGCTTCGTTCTTCGCCTTCTGCCGTCCGGCGAGAGCTGAACTCCGGCGGTCAGTTGCAGCTCTGCCCAACAGCGTGTTCTCAGTTCTGCGGGCAAGCACGCCCTCTTGCCTTGGCCCCGAGAGCAAAGTCCCGAGCGAGCACTCGACTCAGTGCAATGCACCCGGAAGGACGCTCTCGCTCGTCTTTCAAGGAGCGATTCCTAACAGCAGAAGCAGCAGAGGCACAAACTGCATGACGAGAAGGGACAACGTAGAACACGTCTCTGTCCTGGCACATTTTCGTGTGCGATACTTCCCTCCGGGTCTTCGGGCCTTGCGAAGCCCTGTGTACTGCGAGCGCTACTACTCGCAGCTGAGAAGGACCGTGGAGCTAGCGGCGAATTCGGAGAGCTCTTCGCTGCACTGCGCCGCTCGCAAGCGGCTTCGTTCTTCGCCTTCTGCCGTCCGGCGAGAGCTGAACTCCGGCGGTCAGTTGCAGCTCTGCCCAACAGCGTGTTCTCAGTTCTGCGGGCAAGCACGCCCTCTTGCCTTGGCCCCGAGAGCAAAGTCCCGAGCGAGCACTCGACTCAGTGCAATGCACCCGAAGGACGCTCTCGCTCGTCTTTCAAGGAGCGATTCCTAACAGCACAAGCAGCAGAGGCACAAACTGCATGACGAGAGGGGACAACGTAGAACACGTCTCTGTCCTGGCACATTTCCGTGTGCCATACTTCCCTCCGGGTCTTCGGTCCTTGCGAAGCTCCGTGTACTGCGAGCGCTGCTACTCGCAGCTCAGAAGGACCGTGGAGCTAGCGGCGAATTCGGAGAGCTCTTCGCTGCACTGCGCCGCTCGCAAGCGGCTTCGTTCTTCGCCTTCTGCCGTCCGGCGACAGCTGAACTCCGGCGGTCAGTTGCAGCTCTGCCAACAGCGTGTTCTCAGTTCTGCGGGCAAGCACGCCCTCTTGCCTTGGCCCGAGGAGCAAAGTCCCGAGCGAGCACTCGACTCAGTGCAATGCACCCGGAAGGACGCTCTCGCTCGTCTTTCAAGGAGCGATTCCTAACAGCAGAAGCAGCAGAGGCACAAACTGCATGACGAGAAGGGACAACGTAGAACACGTCTCTGTCCTGGCACATTTTCGTGTGCGAAACTTCCCTCCGGGTCTTCGGGCCTTGCGAAGCTCCGTGTACTGCGAGCGCTGCTACTCGCAGCTCAGAAGGACCGTGGAGCTAGCGGCGAATTCGGAGAGCTCTTCGCTGCACTGCGCCGCTCGCAAGCGGCTTCGTTCTTCGCCTTCTGCCGTCCGGCGAGAGCTGAACTCCGGCGGTCAGTTGCAGCTCTGCCCAACAGCGTGTTCTCAGTTCTGCGGGCAAGCACGCCCTCTTGCCTTGGCCCCGGGAGCAAAGTCCCGAGCGAGCACTCGACTCAGTGCAATGCACCCGGAAGGACGCTCTCGCTCGTCTTTCAAGGAGCGATTCCTAACAGCACAAGCAGCAGAGGCACAAACTGCATGACGAGAAGGGACAACGTAGAACACGTCTCTGTCCTGGCACATTTTCGTGTGCGATACTTCCCTCCGGGTCTTCGGGCCTTGCGAAGCTCCGTGTACTGCGAGCGCTGCTACTCGCAGCTCAGAAGGACCGTGGAGCTAGCGGCGAATTCGGAGAGCTCTTCGCTGCACTGCGCCGCTCGCAAGCGGCTTCGTTCTTCGCCTTCTGCCGTCCGGCGACAGCTGAACTCCGGCGGTCAGTTGCAGCTCTGCCCAACAGCGTGTTCTCAGTTCTGCGGGCAAGCACGCCCTCTTGCCTTGGCCCCGGGAGCAAAGTCCCGAGCGAGCACTCGACTCAGTGCAATGCACCCGGAAGGACGCTCTCGCTCGTCTTTCAAGGAGCGATTCCTAACAGCACAAGCAGCAGAGGCACAAACTGCATGACGAGAAGGGACAACGTAGAACACGTCTCTGTCCTGGCACATTTTCGTGTGCGAAACTTCCCTCCGGGTCTTCGGGCCTTGCGAAGCTCCGTGTACTGCGAGCGCTGCTACTCGCAGCTCAGAAGGACCGTGGAGCTAGCGGCGAATTCGGAGAGCTCTTCGCTGCACTGCGCCGCTCGCAAGCGGCTTCGTTCTTCGCCTTCTGCCGTCCGGCGACAGCTGAACTCCGGCGGTCAGTTGCAGCTCTGCCCAACAGCGTGTTCTCAGTTCTGCGGGCAAGCACGCCCTCTTGCCTTGGCCCCGGGAGCAAAGTCCCGAGCGAGCACTCGACTCAGTGCAATGCACCCGGAAGGACGCTCTCGCTCGTCTTTCAAGGAGCGATTCCTAACAGCACAAGCAGCAGAGGCACAAACTGCATGACGAGAAGGGACAACGTAGAACACGTCTCTGTCCTGGCACATTTTCGTGTGCGATACTTCCCTCCGGGTCTTCGGGCCTTGCGAAGCTCCGTGTACTGCGAGCGCTGCTACTCGCAGCTGAGAAGGACCGTGGAGCTAGCGGCGAATTCGGAGAGCTCTTCGCTGCACTGCGCCGCTCGCAAGCGGCTTCGTTCTTCGCCTTCTGCCGTCCGGCGACAGCTGAACTCCGGCGGTCAGTTGCAGCTCTGCCCAACAGCGTGTTCTCAGTTCTGCGGGCAAGCACGCCCTCTTGCCTTGGCCCCGAGAGCAAAGTCCCGAGCGAGCACTCGACTCAGTGCAATGCACCCGGAAGGACGCTCTCGCTCGTCTTTCAAGGAGCGATTCCTAACAGCACAAGCAGCAGAGGCACAAACTGCATGACGAGAAGGGACAACGTAGAACACGTCTCTGTCCTGGCACATTTTCGTGTGCGATACTTCCCTCCGGGTCTTCGGGCCTTGCGAAGCTCCGTGTACTGCGAGCGCTGCTACTCGCAGCTCAGAAGGACCGTGGAGCTAGCGGCGAATTCGGAGAGCTCTTCGCTGCACTGCGCCGCTCGCAAGCGGCTTCGTTCTTCGCCTTCTGCCGTCCGGCGACAGCTGAACTCCGGCGGTCAGTTGCAGCTCTGCCCAACAGCGTGTTCTCAGTTCTGCGGGCAAGCACGCCCTCTTGCCTTGGCCCCGGGAGCAAAGTCCCGAGCGAGCACTCGACTCAGTGCAATGCACCCGGAAGGACGCTCTCGCTCGTCTTTCAAGGAGCGATTCCTAACAGCACAAGCAGCAGAGGCACAAACTGCATGACGAGAAGGGACAACGTAGAACACGTCTCTGTCCTGGCACATTTTCGTGTGCGATACTTCCCTCCGGGTCTTCGGGCCTTGCGAAGCTCCGTGTACTGCGAGCGCTGCTACTCGCAGCTGAGAAGGACCGTGGAGCTAGCGGCGAATTCGGAGAGCTCTTCGCTGCACTGCGCCGCTCGCAAGCGGCTTCGTTCTTCGCCTTCTGCCGTCCGGCGACAGCTGAACTCCGGCGGTCAGTTGCAGCTCTGCCCAACAGCGTGTTCTCAGTTCTGCGGGCAAGCACGCCCTCTTGCCTTGGCCCCGAGAGCAAAGTCCCGAGCGAGCACTCGACTCAGTGCAATGCACCCGGAAGGACGCTCTCGCTCGTCTTTCAAGGAGCGATTCCTAACAGCACAAGCAGCAGAGGCACAAACTGCATGACGAGAAGGGACAACGTAGAACACGTCTCTGTCCTGGCACATTTCCGTGTGCCATACTTCCCTCCGGGTCTTCGGGCCTTGCGAAGCTCCGTGTACTGCGAGCGCTGCTACTCGCAGCTCAGAAGGACCGTGGAGCTAGCGGCGAATTCGGAGAGCTCTTCGCTGCACTGCGCCGCTCGCAAGCGGCTTCGTTCTTCGCCTTCTGCCGTCCGGCGACAGCTGAACTCCGGCGGTCAGTTGCAGCTCTGCCCAACAGCGTGTTCTCAGTTCTGCGGGCAAGCACGCCCTCTTGCCTTGGCCCCGAGAGCAAAGTCCCGAGCGAGCACTCGACTCAGTGCAATGCACCCGGAAGGACGCTCTCGCTCGTCTTTCAAGGAGCGATTCCTAACAGCACAAGCAGCAGAGGCACAAACTGCATGACGAGAAGGGACAACGTAGAACACGTCTCTGTCCTGGCACATTTTCGTGTGCGATACTTCCCTCCGGGTCTTCGGGCCTTGCGAAGCCCTGTGTACTGCGAGCGCTGCTACTCGCAGCTGAGAAGGACCGTGGAGCTAGCGGCGAATTCGGAGAGCTCTTCGCTGCACTGCGCCGCTCGCAAGCGGCTTCGTTCTTCGCCTTCTGCCGTCCGGCGACAGCTGAACTCCGGCGGTCAGTTGCAGCTCTGCCCAACAGCGTGTTCTCAGTTCTGCGGGCAAGCACGCCCTCTTGCCTTGGCCCCGAGAGCAAAGTCCCGAGCGAGCACTCGACTCAGTGCAATGCACCCGGAAGGACGCTCTCGCTCGTCTTTCAAGGAGCGATTCCTAACAGCAGAAGCAGCAGAGGCACAAACTGCATGACGAGAGGGGACAACGTAGAACACGTCTCTGTCCTGGCACATTTCCGTGTGCCATACTTCCCTCCGGGTCTTCGGTCCTTGCGAAGCTCCGTGTACTGCGAGCGCTGCTACTCGCAGCTGAGAAGGACCGTGGAGCTAGCGGCGAATTCGGAGAGCTCTTCGCTGCACTGCGCCGCTCGCAAGCGGCTTCGTTCTTCGCCTTCTGCCGTCCGGCGACAGCTGAACTCCGGCGGTCAGTTGCAGCTCTGCCCAACAGCGTGTTCTCAGTTCTGCGGGCAAGCACGCCCTCTTGCCTTGGCCCCGAGAGCAAAGTCCCGAGCGAGCACTCGACTCAGTGCAATGCACCCGGAAGGACGCTCTCGCTCGTCTTTCAAGGAGCGATTCCTAACAGCAGAAGCAGCAGAGGCACAAACTGCATGACGAGAGGGGACAACGTAGAACACGTCTCTGTCCTGGCACATTTCCGTGTGCCATACTTCCCTCCGGGTCTTCGGTCCTTGCGAAGCTCCGTGTACTGCGAGCGCTGCTACTCGCAGCTCAGAAGGACCGTGGAGCTAGCGGCGAATTCGGAGAGCTCTTCGCTGCACTGCGCCGCTCGCAAGCGGCTTCGTTCTTCGCCTTCTGCCGTCCGGCGACAGCTGAACTCCGGCGGTCAGTTGCAGCTCTGCCCAACAGCGTGTTCTCAGTTCTGCGGGCAAGCACGCCCTCTTGCCTTGGCCCCGAGAGCAAAGTCCCGAGCGAGCACTCGACTCAGTGCAATGCACCCGGAAGGACGCTCTCGCTCGTCTTTCAAGGAGCGATTCCTAACAGCACAAGCAGCAGAGGCACAAACTGCATGACGAGAAGGGACAACGTAGAACACGTCTCTGTCCTGGCACATTTTCGTGTGCCATACTTCCCTCCGGGTCTTCGGGCCTTGCGAAGCTCCGTGTACTGCGAGCGCTGCTACTCGCAGCTGAGAAGGACCGTGGAGCTAGCGGCGAATTCGGAGAGCTCTTCGCTGCACTGCGCCGCTCGCAAGCGGCTTCGTTCTTCGCCTTCTGCCGTCCGGCGACAGCTGAACTCCGGCGGTCAGTTGCAGCTCTGCCCAACAGCGTGTTCTCAGTTCTGCGGGCAAGCACGCCCTCTTGCCTTGGCCCCGTGAGCAAAGTCCCGAGCGAGCACTCGACTCAGTGCAATGCACCCGGAAGGACGCTCTCGCTCGTCTTTCAAGGAGCGATTCCTAACAGCACAAGCAGCAGAGGCACAAACTGCATGACGAGAAGGGACAACGTAGAACACGTCTCTGTCCTGGCACATTTCCGTGTGCCATACTTCCCTCCGGGTCTTCGGGCCTTGCGAAGCTCCGTGTACTGCGAGCGCTGCTACTCGCAGCTCAGAAGGACCGTGGAGCTAGCGGCGAATTCGGAGAGCTCTTCGCTGCACTGCGCCGCTCGCAAGCGGCTTCGTTCTTCGCCTTCTGCCGTCCGGCGACAGCTGAACTCCGGCGGTCAGTTGCAGCTCTGCCCAACAGCGTGTTCTCAGTTCTGCGGGCAAGCACGCCCTCTTGCCTTGGCCCCGAGAGCAAAGTCCCGAGCGAGCACTCGACTCAGTGCAATGCACCCGGAAGGACGCTCTCGCTCGTCTTTCAAGGAGCGATTCCTAACAGCAGAAGCAGCAGAGGCACAAACTGCATGACGAGAAGGGACAACGTAGAACACGTCTCTGTCCTGGCACATTTCCGTGTGCCATACTTCCCTCCGGGTCTTCGGGCCTTGCGAAGCTCCGTGTACTGCGAGCGCTGCTACTCGCAGCTGAGAAGGACCGTGGAG
The DNA here is from genome assembly GCF_052056855.1 of Sturnus vulgaris. NCBI lineage: Eukaryota > Metazoa > Chordata > Aves > Passeriformes > Sturnidae > Sturnus > Sturnus vulgaris. Next base: position 16,417 of record NW_028276862.1, read on the forward strand.
CTAGCGGCGAATTCGGAGAGCTCTTCGCTGCACTGCGCCGCTCGCAAGCGGCTTCGTTCTTCGCCTTCTGCCGTCCGGCGAGAGCTGAACTCCGGCGGTCAGTTGCAGCTCTGCCCAACAGCGTGTTCTCAGTTCTGCGGGCAAGCACGCCCTCTTGCCTTGGCCCCGAGAGCAAAGTCCCGAGCGAGCACTCGACTCAGTGCAATGCACCCGGAAGGACGCTCTCGCTCGTCTTTCAAGGAGCGATTCCTAACAGCAGAAGCAGCAGAGGCACAAACTGCATGACGAGAAGGGACAACGTAGAACACGTCTCTGTCCTGGCACATTTCCGTGTGCCATACTTCCCTCCGGGTCTTCGGGCCTTGCGAAGCTCCGTGTACTGCGAGCGCTGCTACTCGCAGCTGAGAAGGACCGTGGAGCTAGCGGCGAATTCGGAGAGCTCTTCGCTGCACTGCGCCGCTCGCAAGCGGCTTCGTTCTTCGCCTTCTGCCGTCCGGCGACAGCTGAACTCCGGCGGTCAGTTGCAGCTCTGCCCAACAGCGTGTTCTCAGTTCTGCGGGCAAGCACGCCCTCTTGCCTTGGCCCCGAGAGCAAAGTCCCGAGCGAGCACTCGACTCAGTGCAATGCACCCGGAAGGGCGCTCTCGCTCGTCTTTCAAGGAGCGATTCCTAACAGCAGAAGCAGCAGAGGCACAAACTGCATGACGAGAAGGGACAACGTAGAACACGTCTCTGTCCTGGCACATTTTCGTGTGCGATACTTCCCTCCGGGTCTTCGGGCCTTGCGAAGCTCCGTGTACTGCGAGCGCTGCTACTCGCAGCTGAGAAGGACCGTGGAGCTAGCGGCGAATTCGGAGAGCTCTTCGCTGCACTGCGCCGCTCGCAAGCGGCTTCGTTCTTCGCCTTCTGCCGTCCGGCGACAGCTGAACTCCGGCGGTCAGTTGCAGCTCTGCCCAACAGCGTGTTCTCAGTTCTGCGGGCAAGCACGCCCTCTTGCCTTGGCCCCGAGAGCAAAGTCCCGAGCGAGCACTCGACTCAGTGCAATGCACCCGGAAGGACGCTCTCGCTCGTCTTTCAAGGAGCGATTCCTAACAGCACAAGCAGCAGAGGCACAAACTGCATGACGAGAAGGGACAACGTAGAACACGTCTCTGTCCTGGCACATTTTCGTGTGCGATACTTCCCTCCGGGTCTTCGGGCCTTGCGAAGCCCTGTGTACTGCGAGCGCTGCTACTCGCAGCTGAGAAGGACCGTGGAGCTAGCGGCGAATTCGGAGAGCTCTTCGCTGCACTGCGCCGCTCGCAAGCGGCTTCGTTCTTCGCCTTCTGCCGTCCGGCGACAGCTGAACTCCGGCGGTCAGTTGCAGCTCTGCCCAACAGCGTGTTCTCAGTTCTGCGGGCAAGCACGCCCTCTTGCCTTGGCCCCGAGAGCAAAGTCCCGAGCGAGCACTCGACTCAGTGCAATGCACCCGGAAGGACGCTCTCGCTCGTCTTTCAAGGAGCGATTCCTAACAGCAGAAGCAGCAGAGGCACAAACTGCATGACGAGAGGGGACAACGTAGAACACGTCTCTGTCCTGGCACATTTCCGTGTGCCATACTTCCCTCCGGGTCTTCGGTCCTTGCGAAGCTCCGTGTACTGCGAGCGCTGCTACTCGCAGCTCAGAAGGACCGTGGAGCTAGCGGCGAATTCGGAGAGCTCTTCGCTGCACTGCGCCGCTCGCAAGCGGCTTCGTTCTTCGCCTTCTGCCGTCCGGCGACAGCTGAACTCCGGCGGTCAGTTGCAGCTCTGCCCAACAGCGTGTTCTCAGTTCTGCGGGCAAGCACGCCCTCTTGCCTTGGCCCCGAGAGCAAAGTCCCGAGCGAGCACTCGACTCAGTGCAATGCACCCGGAAGGACGCTCTCGCTCGTCTTTCAAGGAGCGATTCCTAACAGCACAAGCAGCAGAGGCACAAACTGCATGACGAGAAGGGACAACGTAGAACACGTCTCTGTCCTGGCACATTTTCGTGTGCGAAACTTCCCTCCGGGTCTTCGGGCCTTGCGAAGCTCCGTGTACTGCGAGCGCTGCTACTCGCAGCTCAGAAGGACCGTGGAGCTAGCGGCGAATTCGGAGAGCTCTTCGCTGCACTGCGCCGCTCGCAAGCGGCTTCGTTCTTCGCCTTCTGCCGTCCGGCGACAGCTGAACTCCGGCGGTCAGTTGCAGCTCTGCCCAACAGCGTGTTCTCAGTTCTGCGGGCAAGCACGCCCTCTTGCCTTGGCCCCGTGAGCAAAGTCCCGAGCGAGCACTCGACTCAGTGCAATGCACCCGGAAGGACGCTCTCGCTCGTCTTTCAAGGAGCGATTCCTAACAGCACAAGCAGCAGAGGCACAAACTGCATGACGAGAAGGGACAACGTAGAACACGTCTCTGTCCTGGCACATTTCCGTGTGCCATACTTCCCTCCGGGTCTTCGGGCCTTGCGAAGTTCCGTGTACTGCGAGCGCTGCTACTCGCAGCTCAGAAGGACCGTGGAGCTAGCGGCGAATTCGGAGAGCTCTTCGCTGCACTGCGCCGCTCGCAAGCGGCTTCGTTCTTCGCCTTCTGCCGTCCGGCGACAGCTGAACTCCGGCGGTCAGTTGCAGCTCTGCCCAACAGCGTGTTCTCAGTTCTGCGGGCAAGCACGCCCTCTTGCCTTGGCCCCGAGAGCAAAGTCCCGAGCGAGCACTCGACTCAGTGCAATGCACCCGGAAGGACGCTCTCGCTCGTCTTTCAAGGAGCGATTCCTAACAGCACAAGCAGCAGAGGCACAAACTGCATGACGAGAAGGGACAACGTAGAACACGTCTCTGTCCTGGCACATTTTCGTGTGCGATACTTCCCTCCGGGTCTTCGGGCCTTGCGAAGCTCCGTGTACTGCGAGCGCTGCTACTCGCAGCTCAGAAGGACCGTGGAGCTAGCGGCGAATTCGGAGAGCTCTTCGCTGCACTGCGCCGCTCGCAAGCGGCTTCGTTCTTCGCCTTCTGCCGTCCGGCGACAGCTGAACTCCGGCGGTCAGTTGCAGCTCTGCCCAACAGCGTGTTCTCAGTTCTGCGGGCAAGCACGCCCTCTTGCCTTGGCCCCGAGAGCAAAGTCCCGAGCGAGCACTCGACTCAGTGCAATGCACCCGGAAGGACGCTCTCGCTCGTCTTTCAAGGAGCGATTCCTAACAGCACAAGCAGCAGAGGCACAAACTGCATGACGAGAAGGGACAACGTAGAACACGTCTCTGTCCTGGCACATTTTCGTGTGCGATACTTCCCTCCGGGTCTTCGGGCCTTGCGAAGCTCCGTGTACTGCGAGCGCTGCTACTCGCAGCTGAGAAGGACCGTGGAGCTAGCGGCGAATTCGGAGAGCTCTTCGCTGCACTGCGCCGCTCGCAAGCGGCTTCGTTCTTCGCCTTCTGCCGTCCGGCGACAGCTGAACTCCGGCGGTCAGTTGCAGCTCTGCCCAACAGCGTGTTCTCAGTTCTGCGGGCAAGCACGCCCTCTTGCCTTGGCCCCGAGAGCAAAGTCCCGAGCGAGCACTCGACTCAGTGCAATGCACCCGGAAGGACGCTCTCGCTCGTCTTTCAAGGAGCGATTCCTAACAGCACAAGCAGCAGAGGCACAAACTGCATGACGAGAAGGGACAACGTAGAACACGTCTCTGTCCTGGCACATTTTCGTGTGCGATACTTCCCTCCGGGTCTTCGGGCCTTGCGAAGCTCCGTGTACTGCGAGCGCTGCTACTCGCAGCTGAGAAGGACCGTGGAGCTAGCGGCGAATTCGGAGAGCTCTTCGCTGCACTGCGCCGCTCGCAAGCGGCTTCGTTCTTCGCCTTCTGCCGTCCGGCGACAGCTGAACTCCGGCGGTCAGTTGCAGCTCTGCCCAACAGCGTGTTCTCAGTTCTGCGGGCAAGCACGCCCTCTTGCCTTGGCCCCGAGAGCAAAGTCCCGAGCGAGCACTCGACTCAGTGCAATGCACCCGGAAGGACGCTCTCGCTCGTCTTTCAAGGAGCGATTCCTAACAGCACAAGCAGCAGAGGCACAAACTGCATGACGAGAAGGGACAACGTAGAACACGTCTCTGTCCTGGCACATTTTCGTGTGCGATACTTCCCTCCGGGTCTTCGGGCCTTGCGAAGCTCCGTGTACTGCGAGCGCTGCTACTCGCAGCTGAGAAGGACCGTGGAGCTAGCGGCGAATTCGGAGAGCTCTTCGCTGCACTGCGCCGCTCGCAAGCGGCTTCGTTCTTCGCCTTCTGCCGTCCGGCGAGAGCTGAACTCCGGCGGTCAGTTGCAGCTCTGCCCAACAGCGTGTTCTCAGTTCTGCGGGCAAGCACGCCCTCTTGCCTTGGCCCCGAGAGCAAAGTCCCGAGCGAGCACTCGACTCAGTGCAATGCACCCGGAAGGACGCTCTCGCTCGTCTTTCAAGGAGCGATTCCTAACAGCACAAGCAGCAGAGGCACAAACTGCATGACGAGAAGGGACAACGTAGAACACGTCTCTGTCCTGGCACATTTTCGTGTGCGAAACTTCCCTCCGGGTCTTCGGGCCTTGCGAAGCTCCGTGTACTGCGAGCGCTGCTACTCGCAGCTGAGAAGGACCGTGGAGCTAGCGGCGAATTCGGAGAGCTCTTCGCTGCACTGCGCCGCTCGCAAGCGGCTTCGTTCTTCGCCTTCTGCCGTCCGGCGACAGCTGAACTCCGGCGGTCAGTTGCAGCTCTGCCCAACAGCGTGTTCTCAGTTCTGCGGGCAAGCACGCCCTCTTGCCTTGGCCCCGGGAGCAAAGTCCCGAGCGAGCACTCGACTCAGTGCAATGCACCCGGAAGGACGCTCTCGCTCGTCTTTCAAGGAGCGATTCCTAACAGCACAAGCAGCAGAGGCACAAACTGCATGACGAGAAGGGACAACGTAGAACACGTCTCTGTCCTGGCACATTTTCGTGTGCGAAACTTCCCTCCGGGTCTTCGGGCCTTGCGAAGCTCCGTGTACTGCGAGCGCTGCTACTCGCAGCTGAGAAGGACCGTGGAGCTAGCGGCGAATTCGGAGAGCTCTTCGCTGCACTGCGCCGCTCGCAAGCGGCTTCGTTCTTCGCCTTCTGCCGTCCGGCGACAGCTGAACTCCGGCGGTCAGTTGCAGCTCTGCCCAACAGCGTGTTCTCAGTTCTGCGGGCAAGCACGCCCTCTTGCCTTGGCCCCGAGAGCAAAGTCCCGAGCGAGCACTCGACTCAGTGCAATGCACCCGGAAGGACGCTCTCGCTCGTCTTTCAAGGAGCGATTCCTAACAGCACAAGCAGCAGAGGCACAAACTGCATGACGAGAAGGGACAACGTAGAACACGTCTCTGTCCTGGCACATTTCCGTGTGCCATACTTCCCTCCGGGTCTTCGGGCCTTGCGAAGCTCCGTGTACTGCGAGCGCTGCTACTCGCAGCTCAGAAGGACCGTGGAGCTAGCGGCGAATTCGGAGAGCTCTTCGCTGCACTGCGCCGCTCGCAAGCGGCTTCGTTCTTCGCCTTCTGCCGTCCGGCGACAGCTGAACTCCGGCGGTCAGTTGCAGCTCTGCCCAACAGCGTGTTCTCAGTTCTGCGGGCAAGCACGCCCTCTTGCCTTGGCCCCGAGAGCAAAGTCCCGAGCGAGCACTCGACTCAGTGCAATGCACCCGGAAGGACGCTCTCGCTCGTCTTTCAAGGAGCGATTCCTAACAGCACAAGCAGCAGAGGCACAAACTGCATGACGAGAAGGGACAACGTAGAACACGTCTCTGTCCTGGCACATTTTCGTGTGCGATACTTCCCTCCGGGTCTTCGGGCCTTGCGAAGCCCTGTGTACTGCGAGCGCTGCTACTCGCAGCTGAGAAGGACCGTGGAGCTAGCGGCGAATTCGGAGAGCTCTTCGCTGCACTGCGCCGCTCGCAAGCGGCTTCGTTCTTCGCCTTCTGCCGTCCGGCGACAGCTGAACTCCGGCGGTCAGTTGCAGCTCTGCCCAACAGCGTGTTCTCAGTTCTGCGGGCAAGCACGCCCTCTTGCCTTGGCCCCGAGAGCAAAGTCCCGAGCGAGCACTCGACTCAGTGCAATGCACCCGGAAGGACGCTCTCGCTCGTCTTTCAAGGAGCGATTCCTAACAGCAGAAGCAGCAGAGGCACAAACTGCATGACGAGAGGGGACAACGTAGAACACGTCTCTGTCCTGGCACATTTCCGTGTGCCATACTTCCCTCCGGGTCTTCGGTCCTTGCGAAGCTCCGTGTACTGCGAGCGCTGCTACTCGCAGCTGAGAAGGACCGTGGAGCTAGCGGCGAATTCGGAGAGCTCTTCGCTGCACTGCGCCGCTCGCAAGCGGCTTCGTTCTTCGCCTTCTGCCGTCCGGCGAGAGCTGAACTCCGGCGGTCAGTTGCAGCTCTGCCCAACAGCGTGTTCTCAGTTCTGCGGGCAAGCACGCCCTCTTGCCTTGGCCCCGAGAGCAAAGTCCCGAGCGAGCACTCGACTCAGTGCAATGCACCCGGAAGGACGCTCTCGCTCGTCTTTCAAGGAGCGATTCCTAACAGCAGAAGCAGCAGAGGCACAAACTGCATGACGAGAGGGGACAACGTAGAACACGTCTCTGTCCTGGCACATTTCCGTGTGCCATACTTCCCTCCGGGTCTTCGGTCCTTGCGAAGCTCCGTGTACTGCGAGCGCTGCTACTCGCAGCTCAGAAGGACCGTGGAGCTAGCGGCGAATTCGGAGAGCTCTTCGCTGCACTGCGCCGCTCGCAAGCGGCTTCGTTCTTCGCCTTCTGCCGTCCGGCGACAGCTGAACTCCGGCGGTCAGTTGCAGCTCTGCCCAACAGCGTGTTCTCAGTTCTGCGGGCAAGCACGCCCTCTTGCCTTGGCCCCGAGAGCAAAGTCCCGAGCGAGCACTCGACTCAGTGCAATGCACCCGGAAGGACGCTCTCGCTCGTCTTTCAAGGAGCGATTCCTAACAGCAGAAGCAGCAGAGGCACAAACTGCATGACGAGAGGGGACAACGTAGAACACGTCTCTGTCCTGGCACATTTCCGTGTGCCATACTTCCCTCCGGGTCTTCGGTCCTTGCGAAGCTCCGTGTACTGCGAGCGCTGCTACTCGCAGCTCAGAAGGACCGTGGAGCTAGCGGCGAATTCGGAGAGCTCTTCGCTGCACTGCGCCGCTCGCAAGCGGCTTCGTTCTTCGCCTTCTGCCGTCCGGCGACAGCTGAACTCCGGCGGTCAGTTGCAGCTCTGCCCAACAGCGTGTTCTCAGTTCTGCGGGCAAGCACGCCCTCTTGCCTTGGCCCCGAGAGCAAAGTCCCGAGCGAGCACTCGACTCAGTGCAATGCACCCGGAAGGACGCTCTCGCTCGTCTTTCAAGGAGCGATTCCTAACAGCACAAGCAGCAGAGGCACAAACTGCATGACGAGAAGGGACAACGTAGAACACGTCTCTGTCCTGGCACATTTTCGTGTGCGATACTTCCCTCCGGGTCTTCGGGCCTTGCGAAGCTCCGTGTACTGCGAGCGCTGCTACTCGCAGCTGAGAAGGACCGTGGAGCTAGCGGCGAATTCGGAGAGCTCTTCGCTGCACTGCGCCGCTCGCAAGCGGCTTCGTTCTTCGCCTTCTGCCGTCCGGCGACAGCTGAACTCCGGCGGTCAGTTGCAGCTCTGCCCAACAGCGTGTTCTCAGTTCTGCGGGCAAGCACGCCCTCTTGCCTTGGCCCCGTGAGCAAAGTCCCGAGCGAGCACTCGACTCAGTGCAATGCACCCGGAAGGACGCTCTCGCTCGTCTTTCAAGGAGCGATTCCTAACAGCACAAGCAGCAGAGGCACAAACTGCATGACGAGAAGGGACAACGTAGAACACGTCTCTGTCCTGGCACATTTCCGTGTGCCATACTTCCCTCCGGGTCTTCGGGCCTTGCGAAGCTCCGTGTACTGCGAGCGCTGCTACTCGCAGCTGAGAAGGACCGTGGAGCTAGCGGCGAATTCGGAGAGCTCTTCGCTGCACTGCGCCGCTCGCAAGCGGCTTCGTTCTTCGCCTTCTGCCGTCCGGCGACAGCTGAACTCCGGCGGTCAGTTGCAGCTCTGCCCAACAGCGTGTTCTCAGTTCTGCGGGCAAGCACGCCCTCTTGCCTTGGCCCCGAGAGCAAAGTCCCGAGCGAGCACTCGACTCAGTGCAATGCACCCGGAAGGACGCTCTCGCTCGTCTTTCAAGGAGCGATTCCTAACAGCACAAGCAGCAGAGGCACAAACTGCATGACGAGAAGGGACAACGTAGAACACGTCTCTGTCCTGGCACATTTTCGTGTGCGATACTTCCCTCCGGGTCTTCGGGCCTTGCGAAGCTCCGTGTACTGCGAGCGCTGCTACTCGCAGCTCAGAAGGACCGTGGAGCTAGCGGCGAATTCGGAGAGCTCTTCGCTGCACTGCGCCGCTCGCAAGCGGCTTCGTTCTTCGCCTTCTGCCGTCCGGCGAGAGCTGAACTCCGGCGGTCAGTTGCAGCTCTGCCCAACAGCGTGTTCTCAGTTCTGCGGGCAAGCACGCCCTCTTGCCTTGGCCCCGAGAGCAAAGTCCCGAGCGAGCACTCGACTCAGTGCAATGCACCCGGAAGGACGCTCTCGCTCGTCTTTCAAGGAGCGATTCCTAACAGCACAAGCAGCAGAGGCACAAACTGCATGACGAGAAGGGACAACGTAGAACACGTCTCTGTCCTGGCACATTTTCGTGTGCGATACTTCCCTCCGGGTCTTCGGGCCTTGCGAAGCTCCGTGTACTGCGAGCGCTGCTACTCGCAGCTCAGAAGGACCGTGGAGCTAGCGGCGAATTCGGAGAGCTCTTCGCTGCACTGCGCCGCTCGCAAGCGGCTTCGTTCTTCGCCTTCTGCCGTCCGGCGAGAGCTGAACTCCGGCGGTCAGTTGCAGCTCTGCCCAACAGCGTGTTCTCAGTTCTGCGGGCAAGCACGCCCTCTTGCCTTGGCCCCGAGAGCAAAGTCCCGAGCGAGCACTCGACTCAGTGCAATGCACCCGGAAGGACGCTCTCGCTCGTCTTTCAAGGAGCGATTCCTAACAGCACAAGCAGCAGAGGCACAAACTGCATGACGAGAAGGGACAACGTAGAACACGTCTCTGTCCTGGCACATTTCCGTGTGCCATACTTCCCTCCGGGTCTTCGGGCCTTGCGAAGCTCCGTGTACTGCGAGCGCTGCTACTCGCAGCTCAGAAGGACCGTGGAGCTAGCGGCGAATTCGGAGAGCTCTTCGCTGCACTGCGCCGCTCGCAAGCGGCTTCGTTCTTCGCCTTCTGCCGTCCGGCGACAGCTGAACTCCGGCGGTCAGTTGCAGCTCTGCCCAACAGCGTGTTCTCAGTTCTGCGGGCAAGCACGCCCTCTTGCCTTGGCCCCGAGAGCAAAGTCCCGAGCGAGCACTCGACTCAGTGCAATGCACCCGGAAGGGCGCTCTCGCTCGTCTTTCAAGGAGCGATTCCTAACAGCAGAAGCAGCAGAGGCACAAACTGCATGACGAGAAGGGACAACGTAGAACACGTCTCTGTCCTGGCACATTTTCGTGTGCGATACTTCCCTCCGGGTCTTCGGGCCTTGCGAAGCTCCGTGTACTGCGAGCGCTGCTACTCGCAGCTGAGAAGGACCGTGGAGCTAGCGGCGAATTCGGAGAGCTCTTCGCTGCACTGCGCCGCTCGCAAGCGGCTTCGTTCTTCGCCTTCTGCCGTCCGGCGACAGCTGAACTCCGGCGGTCAGTTGCAGCTCTGCCCAACAGCGTGTTCTCAGTTCTGCGGGCAAGCACGCCCTCTTGCCTTGGCCCCGAGAGCAAAGTCCCGAGCGAGCACTCGACTCAGTGCAATGCACCCGGAAGGACGCTCTCGCTCGTCTTTCAAGGAGCGATTCCTAACAGCAGAAGCAGCAGAGGCACAAACTGCATGACGAGAAGGGACAACGTAGAACACGTCTCTGTCCTGGCACATTTTCGTGTGCGATACTTCCCTCCGGGTCTTCGGGCCTTGCGAAGCCCCGTGTACTGCGAGCGCTGCTACTCGCAGCTGAGAAGGACCGTGGAGCTAGCGGCGAATTCGGAGAGCTCTTCGCTGCACTGCGCCGCTCGCAAGCGGCTTCGTTCTTCGCCTTCTGCCGTCCGGCGACAGCTGAACTCCGGCGGTCAGTTGCAGCTCTGCCCAACAGCGTGTTCTCAGTTCTGCGGGCAAGCACGCCCTCTTGCCTTGGCCCCGAGAGCAAAGTCCCGAGCGAGCACTCGACTCAGTGCAATGCACCCGGAAGGACGCTCTCGCTCGTCTTTCAAGGAGCGATTCCTAACAGCAGAAGCAGCAGAGGCACAAACTGCATGACGAGAGGGGACAACGTAGAACACGTCTCTGTCCTGGCACATTTCCGTGTGCCATACTTCCCTCCGGGTCTTCGGTCCTTGCGAAGCTCCGTGTACTGCGAGCGCTGCTACTCGCAGCTCAGAAGGACCGTGGAGCTAGCGGCGAATTCGGAGAGCTCTTCGCTGCACTGCGCCGCTCGCAAGCGGCTTCGTTCTTCGCCTTCTGCCGTCCGGCGACAGCTGAACTCCGGCGGTCAGTTGCAGCTCTGCCCAACAGCGTGTTCTCAGTTCTGCGGGCAAGCACGCCCTCTTGCCTTGGCCCCGAGAGCAAAGTCCCGAGCGAGCACTCGACTCAGTGCAATGCACCCGGAAGGACGCTCTCGCTCGTCTTTCAAGGAGCGATTCCTAACAGCACAAGCAGCAGAGGCACAAACTGCATGACGAGAAGGGACAACGTAGAACACGTCTCTGTCCTGGCACATTTTCGTGTGCGATACTTCCCTCCGGGTCTTCGGGCCTTGCGAAGCTCCGTGTACTGCGAGCGCTGCTACTCGCAGCTCAGAAGGACCGTGGAGCTAGCGGCGAATTCGGAGAGCTCTTCGCTGCACTGCGCCGCTCGCAAGCGGCTTCGTTCTTCGCCTTCTGCCGTCCGGCGACAGCTGAACTCCGGCGGTCAGTTGCAGCTCTGCCCAACAGCGTGTTCTCAGTTCTGCGGGCAAGCACGCCCTCTTGCCTTGGCCCCGAGAGCAAAGTCCCGAGCGAGCACTCGACTCAGTGCAATGCACCCGGAAGGACGCTCTCGCTCGTCTTTCAAGGAGCGATTCCTAACAGCACAAGCAGCAGAGGCACAAACTGCATGACGAGAAGGGACAACGTAGAACACGTCTCTGTCCTGGCACATTTTCGTGTGCGATACTTCCCTCCGGGTCTTCGGGCCTTGCGAAGCTCCGTGTACTGCGAGCGCTGCTACTCGCAGCTCAGAAGGACCGTGGAGCTAGCGGCGAATTCGGAGAGCTCTTCGCTGCACTGCGCCGCTCGCAAGCGGCTTCGTTCTTCGCCTTCTGCCGTCCGGCGACAGCTGAACTCCGGCGGTCAGTTGCAGCTCTGCCCAACAGCGTGTTCTCAGTTCTGCGGGCAAGCACGCCCTCTTGCCTTGGCCCCGAGAGCAAAGTCCCGAGCGAGCACTCGACTCAGTGCAATGCACCCGGAAGGACGCTCTCGCTCGTCTTTCAAGGAGCGATTCCTAACAGCACAAGCAGCAGAGGCACAAACTGCATGACGAGAAGGGACAACGTAGAACACGTCTCTGTCCTGGCACATTTTCGTGTGCGATACTTCCCTCCGGGTCTTCGGGCCTTGCGAAGCTCCGTGTACTGCGAGCGCTGCTACTCGCAGCTCAGAAGGACCGTGGAGCTAGCGGCGAATTCGGAGAGCTCTTCGCTGCACTGCGCCGCTCGCAAGCGGCTTCGTTCTTCGCCTTCTGCCGTCCGGCGACAGCTGAACTCCGGCGGTCAGTTGCAGCTCTGCCCAACAGCGTGTTCTCAGTTCTGCGGGCAAGCACGCCCTCTTGCCTTGGCCCCGAGAGCAAAGTCCCGAGCGAGCACTCGACTCAGTGCAATGCACCCGGAAGGACGCTCTCGCTCGTCTTTCAAGGAGCGATTCCTAACAGCAGAAGCAGCAGAGGCACAAACTGCATGACGAGAAGGGACAACGTAGAACACGTCTCTGTCCTGGCACATTTTCGTGTGCGATACTTCCCTCCGGGTCTTCGGGCCTTGCGAAGCTCCGTGTACTGCGAGCGCTGCTACTCGCAGCTGAGAAGGACCGTGGAGCTAGCGGCGAATTCGGAGAGCTCTTCGCTGCACTGCGCCGCTCGCAAGCGGCTTCGTTCTTCGCCTTCTGCCGTCCGGCGACAGCTGAACTCCGGCGGTCAGTTGCAGCTCTGCCCAACAGCGTGTTCTCAGTTCTGCGGGCAAGCACGCCCTCTTGCCTTGGCCCCGGGAGCAAAGTCCCGAGCGAGCACTCGACTCAGTGCAATGCACCCGGAAGGACGCTCTCGCTCGTCTTTCAAGGAGCGATTCCTAACAGCACAAGCAGCAGAGGCACAAACTGCATGACGAGAAGGGACAACGTAGAACACGTCTCTGTCCTGGCACATTTTCGTGTGCGATACTTCCCTCCGGGTCTTCGGGCCTTGCGAAGCTCCGTGTACTGCGAGCGCTGCTACTCGCAGCTGAGAAGGACCGTGGAGCTAGCGGCGAATTCGGAGAGCTCTTCGCTGCACTGCGCCGCTCGCAAGCGGCTTCGTTCTTCGCCTTCTGCCGTCCGGCGACAGCTGAACTCCGGCGGTCAGTTGCAGCTCTGCCCAACAGCGTGTTCTCAGTTCTGCGGGCAAGCACGCCCTCTTGCCTTGGCCCCGGGAGCAAAGTCCCGAGCGAGCACTCGACTCAGTGCAATGCACCCGGAAGGACGCTCTCGCTCGTCTTTCAAGGAGCGATTCCTAACAGCACAAGCAGCAGAGGCACAAACTGCATGACGAGAAGGGACAACGTAGAACACGTCTCTGTCCTGGCACATTTTCGTGTGCGAAACTTCCCTCCGGGTCTTCGGGCCTTGCGAAGCTCCGTGTACTGCGAGCGCTGCTACTCGCAGCTGAGAAGGACCGTGGAGCTAGCGGCGAATTCGGAGAGCTCTTCGCTGCACTGCGCCGCTCGCAAGCGGCTTCGTTCTTCGCCTTCTGCCGTCCGGCGACAGCTGAACTCCGGCGGTCAGTTGCAGCTCTGCCCAACAGCGTGTTCTCAGTTCTGCGGGCAAGCACGCCCTCTTGCCTTGGCCCCGGGAGCAAAGTCCCGAGCGAGCACTCGACTCAGTGCAATGCACCCGGAAGGACGCTCTCGCTCGTCTTTCAAGGAGCGATTCCTAACAGCACAAGCAGCAGAGGCACAAACTGCATGACGAGAAGGGACAACGTAGAACACGTCTCTGTCCTGGCACATTTTCGTGTGCGATACTTCCCTCCGGGTCTTCGGGCCTTGCGAAGCTCCGTGTACTGCGAGCGCTGCTACTCGCAGCTGAGAAGGACCGTGGAGCTAGCGGCGAATTCGGAGAGCTCTTCGCTGCACTGCGCCGCTCGCAAGCGGCTTCGTTCTTCGCCTTCTGCCGTCCGGCGACAGCTGAACTCCGGCGGTCAGTTGCAGCTCTGCCCAACAGCGTGTTCTCAGTTCTGCGGGCAAGCACGCCCTCTTGCCTTGGCCCCGGGAGCAAAGTCCCGAGCGAGCACTCGACTCAGTGCAATGCACCCGGAAGGACGCTCTCGCTCGTCTTTCAAGGAGCGATTCCTAACAGCACAAGCAGCAGAGGCATAAACTGCATGACGAGAAGGGACAACGTAGAACACGTCTCTGTCCTGGCACATTTTTCGTGTGCGATACTTCCCTCCGGGTCTTCGGGCCTTGCGAAGCTCCGTGTACTGCGAGCGCTGCTACTCGCAGCTCAGAAGGACCGTGGAGCTAGCGGCGAATTCGGAGAGCTCTTCGCTGCACTGCGCCGCTCGCAAGCGGCTTCGTTCTTCGCCTTCTGCCGTCCGGCGACAGCTGAACTCCGGCGGTCAGTTGCAGCTCTGCCCAACAGCGTGTTCTCAGTTCTGCGGGCAAGCACGCCCTCTTGCCTTGGCCCCGAGAGCAAAGTCCCGAGCGAGCACTCGACTCAGTGCAATGCACCCGGAAGGACGCTCTCGCTCGTCTTTCAAGGAGCGATTCCTAACAGCACAAGCAGCAGAGGCACAAACTGCATGACGAGAAGGGACAACGTAGAACACGTCTCTGTCCTGGCACATTTCCGTGTGCCATACTTCCCTCCGGGTCTTCGGGCCTTGCGAAGCTCCGTGTACTGCGAGCGCTGCTACTCGCAGCTGAGAAGGACCGTGGAGCTAGCGGCGAATTCGGAGAGCTCTTCGCTGCACTGCGCCGCTCGCAAGCGGCTTCGTTCTTCGCCTTCTGCCGTCCGGCGAGAGCTGAACTCCGGCGGTCAGTTGCAGCTCTGCCCAACAGCGTGTTCTCAGTTCTGCGGGCAAGCACGCCCTCTTGCCTTGGCCCCGGGAGCAAAGTCCCGAGCGAGCACTCGACTCAGTGCAATGCACCCGGAAGGACGCTCTCGCTCGTCTTTCAAGGAGCGATTCCTAACAGCACAAGCAGCAGAGGCACAAACTGCATGACGAGAAGGGACAACGTAGAACACGTCTCTGTCCTGGCACATTTTCGTGTGCGATACTTCCCTCCGGGTCTTCGGGCCTTGCGAAGCTCCGTGTACTGCGAGCGCTGCTACTCGCAGCTCAGAAGGACCGTGGAGCTAGCGGCGAATTCGGAGAGCTCTTCGCTGCACTGCGCCGCTCGCAAGCGGCTTCGTTCTTCGCCTTCTGCCGTCCGGCGACAGCTGAACTCCGGCGGTCAGTTGCAGCTCTGCCCAACAGCGTGTTCTCAGTTCTGCGGGCAAGCACGCCCTCTTGCCTTGGCCCCGAGAGCAAAGTCCCGAGCGAGCACTCGACTCAGTGCAATGCACCCGGAAGGACGCTCTCGCTCGTCTTTCAAGGAGCGATTCCTAACAGCACAAGCAGCAGAGGCACAAACTGCATGACGAGAAGGGACAACGTAGAACACGTCTCTGTCCTGGCACATTTTCGTGTGCGATACTTCCCTCCGGGTCTTCGGGCCTTGCGAAGCTCCGTGTACTGCGAGCGCTGCTACTCGCAGCTGAGAAGGACCGTGGAGCTAGCGGCGAATTCGGAGAGCTCTTCGCTGCACTGCGCCGCTCGCAAGCGGCTTCGTTCTTCGCCTTCTGCCGTCCGGCGACAGCTGAACTCCGGCGGTCAGTTGCAGCTCTGCCCAACAGCGTGTTCTCAGTTCTGCGGGCAAGCACGCCCTCTTGCCTTGGCCCCGAGAGCAAAGTCCCGAGCGAGCACTCGACTCAGTGCAATGCACCCGGAAGGACGCTCTCGCTCGTCTTTCAAGGAGCGATTCCTAACAGCACAAGCAGCAGAGGCACAAACTGCATGACGAGAAGGGACAACGTAGAACACGTCTCTGTCCTGGCACATTTTCGTGTGCGATACTTCCCTCCGGGTCTTCGGGCCTTGCGAAGCTCCGTGTACTGCGAGCGCTGCTACTCGCAGCTGAGAAGGACCGTGGAGCTAGCGGCGAATTCGGAGAGCTCTTCGCTGCACTGCGCCGCTCGCAAGCGGCTTCGTTCTTCGCCTTCTGCCGTCCGGCGACAGCTGAACTCCGGCGGTCAGTTGCAGCTCTGCCCAACAGCGTGTTCTCAGTTCTGCGGGCAAGCACGCCCTCTTGCCTTGGCCCCGGGAGCAAAGTCCCGAGCGAGCACTCGACTCAGTGCAATGCACCCGGAAGGACGCTCTCGCTCGTCTTTCAAGGAGCGATTCCTAACAGCACAAGCAGCAGAGGCACAAACTGCATGACGAGAAGGGACAACGTAGAACACGTCTCTGTCCTGGCACATTTTCGTGTGCGATACTTCCCTCCGGGTCTTCGGGCCTTGCGAAGCTCCGTGTACTGCGAGCGCTGCTACTCGCAGCTGAGAAGGACCGTGGAGCTAGCGGCGAATTCGGAGAGCTCTTCGCTGCACTGCGCCGCTCGCAAGCGGCTTCGTTCTTCGCCTTCTGCCGTCCGGCGACAGCTGAACTCCGGCGGTCAGTTGCAGC
The DNA here is from genome assembly GCF_052056855.1 of Sturnus vulgaris. Taxonomy (NCBI): domain Eukaryota; kingdom Metazoa; phylum Chordata; class Aves; order Passeriformes; family Sturnidae; genus Sturnus; species Sturnus vulgaris. Next base: position 32,449 of record NW_028276862.1, read on the forward strand.
TCTGCCCAACAGCGTGTTCTCAGTTCTGCGGGCAAGCACGCCCTCTTGCCTTGGCCCCCGGGAGCAAAGTCCCGAGCGAGCACTCGACTCAGTGCAATGCACCCGGAAGGACGCTCTCGCTCGTCTTTCAAGGAGCGATTCCTAACAGCACAAGCAGCAGAGGCACAAACTGCATGACGAGAAGGGACAACGTAGAACACGTCTCTGTCCTGGCACATTTTCGTGTGCGATACTTCCCTCCGGGTCTTCGGGCCTTGCGAAGCTCCGTGTACTGCGAGCGCTGCTACTCGCAGCTGAGAAGGACCGTGGAGCTAGCGGCGAATTCGGAGAGCTCTTCGCTGCACTGCGCCGCTCGCAAGCGGCTTCGTTCTTCGCCTTCTGCCGTCCGGCGAGAGCTGAACTCCGGCGGTCAGTTGCAGCTCTGCCCAACAGCGTGTTCTCAGTTCTGCGGGCAAGCACGCCCTCTTGCCTTGGCCCCGAGAGCAAAGTCCCGAGCGAGCACTCGACTCAGTGCAATGCACCCGGAAGGACGCTCTCGCTCGTCTTTCAAGGAGCGATTCCTAACAGCACAAGCAGCAGAGGCACAAACTGCATGACGAGAAGGGACAACGTAGAACACGTCTCTGTCCTGGCACATTTTCGTGTGCGATACTTCCCTCCGGGTCTTCGGGCCTTGCGAAGCTCCGTGTACTGCGAGCGCTGCTACTCGCAGCTGAGAAGGACCGTGGAGCTAGCGGCGAATTCGGAGAGCTCTTCGCTGCACTGCGCCGCTCGCAAGCGGCTTCGTTCTTCGCCTTCTGCCGTCCGGCGAGAGCTGAACTCCGGCGGTCAGTTGCAGCTCTGCCCAACAGCGTGTTCTCAGTTCTGCGGGCAAGCACGCCCTCTTGCCTTGGCCCCGAGAGCAAAGTCCCGAGCGAGCACTCGACTCAGTGCAATGCACCCGGAAGGACGCTCTCGCTCGTCTTTCAAGGAGCGATTCCTAACAGCACAAGCAGCAGAGGCACAAACTGCATGACGAGAAGGGACAACGTAGAACACGTCTCTGTCCTGGCACATTTTCGTGTGCGATACTTCCCTCCGGGTCTTCGGGCCTTGCGAAGCTCCGTGTACTGCGAGCGCTGCTACTCGCAGCTGAGAAGGACCGTGGAGCTAGCGGCGAATTCGGAGAGCTCTTCGCTGCACTGCGCCGCTCGCAAGCGGCTTCGTTCTTCGCCTTCTGCCGTCCGGCGACAGCTGAACTCCGGCGGTCAGTTGCAGCTCTGCCCAACAGCGTGTTCTCAGTTCTGCGGGCAAGCACGCCCTCTTGCCTTGGCCCCGAGAGCAAAGTCCCGAGCGAGCACTCGACTCAGTGCAATGCACCCGGAAGGACGCTCTCGCTCGTCTTTCAAGGAGCGATTCCTAACAGCACAAGCAGCAGAGGCACAAACTGCATGACGAGAAGGGACAACGTAGAACACGTCTCTGTCCTGGCACATTTTCGTGTGCGATACTTCCCTCCGGGTCTTCGGGCCTTGCGAAGCTCCGTGTACTGCGAGCGCTGCTACTCGCAGCTGAGAAGGACCGTGGAGCTAGCGGCGAATTCGGAGAGCTCTTCGCTGCACTGCGCCGCTCGCAAGCGGCTTCGTTCTTCGCCTTCTGCCGTCCGGCGACAGCTGAACTCCGGCGGTCAGTTGCAGCTCTGCCCAACAGCGTGTTCTCAGTTCTGCGGGCAAGCACGCCCTCTTGCCTTGGCCCCGGGAGCAAAGTCCCGAGCGAGCACTCGACTCAGTGCAATGCACCCGGAAGGACGCTCTCGCTCGTCTTTCAAGGAGCGATTCCTAACAGCACAAGCAGCAGAGGCACAAACTGCATGACGAGAAGGGACAACGTAGAACACGTCTCTGTCCTGGCACATTTTCGTGTGCGATACTTCCCTCCGGGTCTTCGGGCCTTGCGAAGCTCCGTGTACTGCGAGCGCTGCTACTCGCAGCTGAGAAGGACCGTGGAGCTAGCGGCGAATTCGGAGAGCTCTTCGCTGCACTGCGCCGCTCGCAAGCGGCTTCGTTCTTCGCCTTCTGCCGTCCGGCGACAGCTGAACTCCGGCGGTCAGTTGCAGCTCTGCCCAACAGCGTGTTCTCAGTTCTGCGGGCAAGCACGCCCTCTTGCCTTGGCCCCGGGAGCAAAGTCCCGAGCGAGCACTCGACTCAGTGCAATGCACCCGGAAGGACGCTCTCGCTCGTCTTTCAAGGAGCGATTCCTAACAGCACAAGCAGCAGAGGCACAAACTGCATGACGAGAAGGGACAACGTAGAACACGTCTCTGTCCTGGCACATTTTCGTGTGCGATACTTCCCTCCGGGTCTTCGGGCCTTGCGAAGCTCCGTGTACTGCGAGCGCTGCTACTCGCAGCTGAGAAGGACCGTGGAGCTAGCGGCGAATTCGGAGAGCTCTTCGCTGCACTGCGCCGCTCGCAAGCGGCTTCGTTCTTCGCCTTCTGCCGTCCGGCGACAGCTGAACTCCGGCGGTCAGTTGCAGCTCTGCCCAACAGCGTGTTCTCAGTTCTGCGGGCAAGCACGCCCTCTTGCCTTGGCCCCGGGAGCAAAGTCCCGAGCGAGCACTCGACTCAGTGCAATGCACCCGGAAGGACGCTCTCGCTCGTCTTTCAAGGAGCGATTCCTAACAGCACAAGCAGCAGAGGCACAAACTGCATGACGAGAAGGGACAACGTAGAACACGTCTCTGTCCTGGCACATTTTCGTGTGCGATACTTCCCTCCGGGTCTTCGGGCCTTGCGAAGCTCCGTGTACTGCGAGCGCTGCTACTCGCAGCTCAGAAGGACCGTGGAGCTAGCGGCGAATTCGGAGAGCTCTTCGCTGCACTGCGCCGCTCGCAAGCGGCTTCGTTCTTCGCCTTCTGCCGTCCGGCGACAGCTGAACTCCGGCGGTCAGTTGCAGCTCTGCCCAACAGCGTGTTCTCAGTTCTGCGGGCAAGCACGCCCTCTTGCCTTGGCCCCGGGAGCAAAGTCCCGAGCGAGCACTCGACTCAGTGCAATGCACCCGGAAGGACGCTCTCGCTCGTCTTTCAAGGAGCGATTCCTAACAGCAGAAGCAGCAGAGGCACAAACTGCATGACGAGAAGGGACAACGTAGAACACGTCTCTGTCCTGGCACATTTTCGTGTGCGATACTTCCCTCCGGGTCTTCGGGCCTTGCGAAGCTCCGTGTACTGCGAGCGCTGCTACTCGCAGCTGAGAAGGACCGTGGAGCTAGCGGCGAATTCGGAGAGCTCTTCGCTGCACTGCGCCGCTCGCAAGCGGCTTCGTTCTTCGCCTTCTGCCGTCCGGCGAGAGCTGAACTCCGGCGGTCAGTTGCAGCTCTGCCCAACAGCGTGTTCTCAGTTCTGCGGGCAAGCACGCCCTCTTGCCTTGGCCCCGGGAGCAAAGTCCCGAGCGAGCACTCGACTCAGTGCAATGCACCCGGAAGGACGCTCTCGCTCGTCTTTCAAGGAGCGATTCCTAACAGCACAAGCAGCAGAGGCACAAACTGCATGACGAGAAGGGACAACGTAGAACACGTCTCTGTCCTGGCACATTTTCGTGTGCGATACTTCCCTCCGGGTCTTCGGGCCTTGCGAAGCTCCGTGTACTGCGAGCGCTGCTACTCGCAGCTCAGAAGGACCGTGGAGCTAGCGGCGAATTCGGAGAGCTCTTCGCTGCACTGCGCCGCTCGCAAGCGGCTTCGTTCTTCGCCTTCTGCCGTCCGGCGACAGCTGAACTCCGGCGGTCAGTTGCAGCTCTGCCCAACAGCGTGTTCTCAGTTCTGCGGGCAAGCACGCCCTCTTGCCTTGGCCCCGAGAGCAAAGTCCCGAGCGAGCACTCGACTCAGTGCAATGCACCCGGAAGGACGCTCTCGCTCGTCTTTCAAGGAGCGATTCCTAACAGCACAAGCAGCAGAGGCACAAACTGCATGACGAGAAGGGACAACGTAGAACACGTCTCTGTCCTGGCACATTTTCGTGTGCGATACTTCCCTCCGGGTCTTCGGGCCTTGCGAAGCTCCGTGTACTGCGAGCGCTGCTACTCGCAGCTCAGAAGGACCGTGGAGCTAGCGGCGAATTCGGAGAGCTCTTCGCTGCACTGCGCCGCTCGCAAGCGGCTTCGTTCTTCGCCTTCTGCCGTCCGGCGACAGCTGAACTCCGGCGGTCAGTTGCAGCTCTGCCCAACAGCGTGTTCTCAGTTCTGCGGGCAAGCACGCCCTCTTGCCTTGGCCCCGAGAGCAAAGTCCCGAGCGAGCACTCGACTCAGTGCAATGCACCCGGAAGGACGCTCTCGCTCGTCTTTCAAGGAGCGATTCCTAACAGCACAAGCAGCAGAGGCACAAACTGCATGACGAGAAGGGACAACGTAGAACACGTCTCTGTCCTGGCACATTTTCGTGTGCGATACTTCCCTCCGGGTCTTCGGGCCTTGCGAAGCTCCGTGTACTGCGAGCGCTGCTACTCGCAGCTCAGAAGGACCGTGGAGCTAGCGGCGAATTCGGAGAGCTCTTCGCTGCACTGCGCCGCTCGCAAGCGGCTTCGTTCTTCGCCTTCTGCCGTCCGGCGACAGCTGAACTCCGGCGGTCAGTTGCAGCTCTGCCCAACAGCGTGTTCTCAGTTCTGCGGGCAAGCACGCCCTCTTGCCTTGGCCCCGAGAGCAAAGTCCCGAGCGAGCACTCGACTCAGTGCAATGCACCCGGAAGGACGCTCTCGCTCGTCTTTCAAGGAGCGATTCCTAACAGCACAAGCAGCAGAGGCACAAACTGCATGACGAGAAGGGACAACGTAGAACACGTCTCTGTCCTGGCACATTTCCGTGTGCCATACTTCCCTCCGGGTCTTCGGGCCTTGCGAAGCTCCGTGTACTGCGAGCGCTGCTACTCGCAGCTGAGAAGGACCGTGGAGCTAGCGGCGAATTCGGAGAGCTCTTCGCTGCACTGCGCCGCTCGCAAGCGGCTTCGTTCTTCGCCTTCTGCCGTCCGGCGACAGCTGAACTCCGGCGGTCAGTTGCAGCTCTGCCCAACAGCGTGTTCTCAGTTCTGCGGGCAAGCACGCCCTCTTGCCTTGGCCCCGAGAGCAAAGTCCCGAGCGAGCACTCGACTCAGTGCAATGCACCCGGAAGGACGCTCTCGCTCGTCTTTCAAGGAGCGATTCCTAACAGCAGAAGCAGCAGAGGCACAAACTGCATGACGAGAAGGGACAACGTAGAACACGTCTCTGTCCTGGCACATTTCCGTGTGCCATACTTCCCTCCGGGTCTTCGGGCCTTGCGAAGCTCCGTGTACTGCGAGCGCTGCTACTCGCAGCTGAGAAGGACCGTGGAGCTAGCGGCGAATTCGGAGAGCTCTTCGCTGCACTGCGCCGCTCGCAAGCGGCTTCGTTCTTCGCCTTCTGCCGTCCGGCGACAGCTGAACTCCGGCGGTCAGTTGCAGCTCTGCCCAACAGCGTGTTCTCAGTTCTGCGGGCAAGCACGCCCTCTTGCCTTGGCCCCGAGAGCAAAGTCCCGAGCGAGCACTCGACTCAGTGCAATGCACCCGGAAGGACGCTCTCGCTCGTCTTTCAAGGAGCGATTCCTAACAGCACAAGCAGCAGAGGCACAAACTGCATGACGAGAAGGGACAACGTAGAACACGTCTCTGTCCTGGCACATTTTCGTGTGCGATACTTCCCTCCGGGTCTTCGGGCCTTGCGAAGCTCCGTGTACTGCGAGCGCTGCTACTCGCAGCTCAGAAGGACCGTGGAGCTAGCGGCGAATTCGGAGAGCTCTTCGCTGCACTGCGCCGCTCGCAAGCGGCTTCGTTCTTCGCCTTCTGCCGTCCGGCGACAGCTGAACTCCGGCGGTCAGTTGCAGCTCTGCCCAACAGCGTGTTCTCAGTTCTGCGGGCAAGCACGCCCTCTTGCCTTGGCCCCGAGAGCAAAGTCCCGAGCGAGCACTCGACTCAGTGCAATGCACCCGGAAGGACGCTCTCGCTCGTCTTTCAAGGAGCGATTCCTAACAGCACAAGCAGCAGAGGCACAAACTGCATGACGAGAAGGGACAACGTAGAACACGTCTCTGTCCTGGCACATTTTCGTGTGCGATACTTCCCTCCGGGTCTTCGGGCCTTGCGAAGCTCCGTGTACTGCGAGCGCTGCTACTCGCAGCTCAGAAGGACCGTGGAGCTAGCGGCGAATTCGGAGAGCTCTTCGCTGCACTGCGCCGCTCGCAAGCGGCTTCGTTCTTCGCCTTCTGCCGTCCGGCGACAGCTGAACTCCGGCGGTCAGTTGCAGCTCTGCCCAACAGCGTGTTCTCAGTTCTGCGGGCAAGCACGCCCTCTTGCCTTGGCCCCGAGAGCAAAGTCCCGAGCGAGCACTCGACTCAGTGCAATGCACCCGGAAGGACGCTCTCGCTCGTCTTTCAAGGAGCGATTCCTAACAGCACAAGCAGCAGAGGCACAAACTGCATGACGAGAAGGGACAACGTAGAACACGTCTCTGTCCTGGCACATTTTCGTGTGCGATACTTCCCTCCGGGTCTTCGGGCCTTGCGAAGCTCCGTGTACTGCGAGCGCTGCTACTCGCAGCTCAGAAGGACCGTGGAGCTAGCGGCGAATTCGGAGAGCTCTTCGCTGCACTGCGCCGCTCGCAAGCGGCTTCGTTCTTCGCCTTCTGCCGTCCGGCGACAGCTGAACTCCGGCGGTCAGTTGCAGCTCTGCCCAACAGCGTGTTCTCAGTTCTGCGGGCAAGCACGCCCTCTTGCCTTGGCCCCGGGAGCAAAGTCCCGAGCGAGCACTCGACTCAGTGCAATGCACCCGGAAGGACGCTCTCGCTCGTCTTTCAAGGAGCGATTCCTAACAGCACAAGCAGCAGAGGCACAAACTGCATGACGAGAAGGGACAACGTAGAACACGTCTCTGTCCTGGCACATTTTCGTGTGCGATACTTCCCTCCGGGTCTTCGGGCCTTGCGAAGCTCCGTGTACTGCGAGCGCTGCTACTCGCAGCTGAGAAGGACCGTGGAGCTAGCGGCGAATTCGGAGAGCTCTTCGCTGCACTGCGCCGCTCGCAAGCGGCTTCGTTCTTCGCCTTCTGCCGTCCGGCGACAGCTGAACTCCGGCGGTCAGTTGCAGCTCTGCCCAACAGCGTGTTCTCAGTTCTGCGGGCAAGCACGCCCTCTTGCCTTGGCCCCGAGAGCAAAGTCCCGAGCGAGCACTCGACTCAGTGCAATGCACCCGGAAGGACGCTCTCGCTCGTCTTTCAAGGAGCGATTCCTAACAGCACAAGCAGCAGAGGCACAAACTGCATGACGAGAAGGGACAACGTAGAACACGTCTCTGTCCTGGCACATTTCCGTGTGCCATACTTCCCTCCGGGTCTTCGGGCCTTGCGAAGCTCCGTGTACTGCGAGCGCTGCTACTCGCAGCTGAGAAGGACCGTGGAGCTAGCGGCGAATTCGGAGAGCTCTTCGCTGCACTGCGCCGCTCGCAAGCGGCTTCGTTCTTCGCCTTCTGCCGTCCGGCGACAGCTGAACTCCGGCGGTCAGTTGCAGCTCTGCCCAACAGCGTGTTCTCAGTTCTGCGGGCAAGCACGCCCTCTTGCCTTGGCCCCGGGAGCAAAGTCCCGAGCGAGCACTCGACTCAGTGCAATGCACCCGGAAGGACGCTCTCGCTCGTCTTTCAAGGAGCGATTCCTAACAGCAGAAGCAGCAGAGGCACAAACTGCATGACGAGAAGGGACAACGTAGAACACGTCTCTGTCCTGGCACATTTCCGTGTGCCATACTTCCCTCCGGGTCTTCGGGCCTTGCGAAGCTCCGTGTACTGCGAGCGCTGCTACTCGCAGCTGAGAAGGACCGTGGAGCTAGCGGCGAATTCGGAGAGCTCTTCGCTGCACTGCGCCGCTCGCAAGCGGCTTCGTTCTTCGCCTTCTGCCGTCCGGCGAGAGCTGAACTCCGGCGGTCAGTTGCAGCTCTGCCCAACAGCGTGTTCTCAGTTCTGCGGGCAAGCACGCCCTCTTGCCTTGGCCCCGGGAGCAAAGTCCCGAGCGAGCACTCGACTCAGTGCAATGCACCCGGAAGGACGCTCTCGCTCGTCTTTCAAGGAGCGATTCCTAACAGCACAAGCAGCAGAGGCACAAACTGCATGACGAGAAGGGACAACGTAGAACACGTCTCTGTCCTGGCACATTTTCGTGTGCGATACTTCCCTCCGGGTCTTCGGGCCTTGCGAAGCTCCGTGTACTGCGAGCGCTGCTACTCGCAGCTGAGAAGGACCGTGGAGCTAGCGGCGAATTCGGAGAGCTCTTCGCTGCACTGCGCCGCTCGCAAGCGGCTTCGTTCTTCGCCTTCTGCCGTCCGGCGACAGCTGAACTCCGGCGGTCAGTTGCAGCTCTGCCCAACAGCGTGTTCTCAGTTCTGCGGGCAAGCACGCCCTCTTGCCTTGGCCCCGAGAGCAAAGTCCCGAGCGAGCACTCGACTCAGTGCAATGCACCCGGAAGGACGCTCTCGCTCGTCTTTCAAGGAGCGATTCCTAACAGCACAAGCAGCAGAGGCACAAACTGCATGACGAGAAGGGACAACGTAGAACACGTCTCTGTCCTGGCACATTTTCGTGTGCGATACTTCCCTCCGGGTCTTCGGGCCTTGCGAAGCTCCGTGTACTGCGAGCGCTGCTACTCGCAGCTGAGAAGGACCGTGGAGCTAGCGGCGAATTCGGAGAGCTCTTCGCTGCACTGCGCCGCTCGCAAGCGGCTTCGTTCTTCGCCTTCTGCCGTCCGGCGACAGCTGAACTCCGGCGGTCAGTTGCAGCTCTGCCCAACAGCGTGTTCTCAGTTCTGCGGGCAAGCACGCCCTCTTGCCTTGGCCCCGAGAGCAAAGTCCCGAGCGAGCACTCGACTCAGTGCAATGCACCCGGAAGGACGCTCTCGCTCGTCTTTCAAGGAGCGATTCCTAACAGCACAAGCAGCAGAGGCACAAACTGCATGACGAGAAGGGACAACGTAGAACACGTCTCTGTCCTGGCACATTTTCGTGTGCGATACTTCCCTCCGGGTCTTCGGGCCTTGCGAAGCTCCGTGTACTGCGAGCGCTGCTACTCGCAGCTGAGAAGGACCGTGGAGCTAGCGGCGAATTCGGAGAGCTCTTCGCTGCACTGCGCCGCTCGCAAGCGGCTTCGTTCTTCGCCTTCTGCCGTCCGGCGACAGCTGAACTCCGGCGGTCAGTTGCAGCTCTGCCCAACAGCGTGTTCTCAGTTCTGCGGGCAAGCACGCCCTCTTGCCTTGGCCCCGAGAGCAAAGTCCCGAGCGAGCACTCGACTCAGTGCAATGCACCCGGAAGGACGCTCTCGCTCGTCTTTCAAGGAGCGATTCCTAACAGCAGAAGCAGCAGAGGCACAAACTGCATGACGAGAAGGGACAACGTAGAACACGTCTCTGTCCTGGCACATTTTCGTGTGCGATACTTCCCTCCGGGTCTTCGGGCCTTGCGAAGCTCCGTGTACTGCGAGCGCTGCTACTCGCAGCTGAGAAGGACCGTGGAGCTAGCGGCGAATTCGGAGAGCTCTTCGCTGCACTGCGCCGCTCGCAAGCGGCTTCGTTCTTCGCCTTCTGCCGTCCGGCGACAGCTGAACTCCGGCGGTCAGTTGCAGCTCTGCCCAACAGCGTGTTCTCAGTTCTGCGGGCAAGCACGCCCTCTTGCCTTGGCCCCGAGAGCAAAGTCCCGAGCGAGCACTCGACTCAGTGCAATGCACCCGGAAGGACGCTCTCGCTCGTCTTTCAAGGAGCGATTCCTAACAGCAGAAGCAGCAGAGGCACAAACTGCATGACGAGAAGGGACAACGTAGAACACGTCTCTGTCCTGGCACATTTTCGTGTGCGATACTTCCCTCCGGGTCTTCGGGCCTTGCGAAGCTCCGTGTACTGCGAGCGCTGCTACTCGCAGCTGAGAAGGACCGTGGAGCTAGCGGCGAATTCGGAGAGCTCTTCGCTGCACTGCGCCGCTCGCAAGCGGCTTCGTTCTTCGCCTTCTGCCGTCCGGCGACAGCTGAACTCCGGCGGTCAGTTGCAGCTCTGCCCAACAGCGTGTTCTCAGTTCTGCGGGCAAGCACGCCCTCTTGCCTTGGCCCCGAGAGCAAAGTCCCGAGCGAGCACTCGACTCAGTGCAATGCACCCGGAAGGACGCTCTCGCTCGTCTTTCAAGGAGCGATTCCTAACAGCACAAGCAGCAGAGGCACAAACTGCATGACGAGAAGGGACAACGTAGAACACGTCTCTGTCCTGGCACATTTTCGTGTGCGATACTTCCCTCCGGGTCTTCGGGCCTTGCGAAGCTCCGTGTACTGCGAGCGCTGCTACTCGCAGCTGAGAAGGACCGTGGAGCTAGCGGCGAATTCGGAGAGCTCTTCGCTGCACTGCGCCGCTCGCAAGCGGCTTCGTTCTTCGCCTTCTGCCGTCCGGCGAGAGCTGAACTCCGGCGGTCAGTTGCAGCTCTGCCCAACAGCGTGTTCTCAGTTCTGCGGGCAAGCACGCCCTCTTGCCTTGGCCCCGAGAGCAAAGTCCCGAGCGAGCACTCGACTCAGTGCAATGCACCCGGAAGGACGCTCTCGCTCGTCTTTCAAGGAGCGATTCCTAACAGCACAAGCAGCAGAGGCACAAACTGCATGACGAGAAGGGACAACGTAGAACACGTCTCTGTCCTGGCACATTTTCGTGTGCGATACTTCCCTCCGGGTCTTCGGGCCTTGCGAAGCTCCGTGTACTGCGAGCGCTGCTACTCGCAGCTGAGAAGGACCGTGGAGCTAGCGGCGAATTCGGAGAGCTCTTCGCTGCACTGCGCCGCTCGCAAGCGGCTTCGTTCTTCGCCTTCTGCCGTCCGGCGACAGCTGAACTCCGGCGGTCAGTTGCAGCTCTGCCCAACAGCGTGTTCTCAGTTCTGCGGGCAAGCACGCCCTCTTGCCTTGGCCCCGAGAGCAAAGTCCCGAGCGAGCACTCGACTCAGTGCAATGCACCCGGAAGGACGCTCTCGCTCGTCTTTCAAGGAGCGATTCCTAACAGCACAAGCAGCAGAGGCACAAACTGCATGACGAGAAGGGACAACGTAGAACACGTCTCTGTCCTGGCACATTTTCGTGTGCGATACTTCCCTCCGGGTCTTCGGGCCTTGCGAAGCTCCGTGTACTGCGAGCGCTGCTACTCGCAGCTCAGAAGGACCGTGGAGCTAGCGGCGAATTCGGAGAGCTCTTCGCTGCACTGCGCCGCTCGCAAGCGGCTTCGTTCTTCGCCTTCTGCCGTCCGGCGACAGCTGAACTCCGGCGGTCAGTTGCAGCTCTGCCCAACAGCGTGTTCTCAGTTCTGCGGGCAAGCACGCCCTCTTGCCTTGGCCCCGGGAGCAAAGTCCCGAGCGAGCACTCGACTCAGTGCAATGCACCCGGAAGGACGCTCTCGCTCGTCTTTCAAGGAGCGATTCCTAACAGCACAAGCAGCAGAGGCACAAACTGCATGACGAGAAGGGACAACGTAGAACACGTCTCTGTCCTGGCACATTTTCGTGTGCGATACTTCCCTCCGGGTCTTCGGGCCTTGCGAAGCTCCGTGTACTGCGAGCGCTGCTACTCGCAGCTCAGAAGGACCGTGGAGCTAGCGGCGAATTCGGAGAGCTCTTCGCTGCACTGCGCCGCTCGCAAGCGGCTTCGTTCTTCGCCTTCTGCCGTCCGGCGACAGCTGAACTCCGGCGGTCAGTTGCAGCTCTGCCCAACAGCGTGTTCTCAGTTCTGCGGGCAAGCACGCCCTCTTGCCTTGGCCCCGGGAGCAAAGTCCCGAGCGAGCACTCGACTCAGTGCAATGCACCCGGAAGGACGCTCTCGCTCGTCTTTCAAGGAGCGATTCCTAACAGCACAAGCAGCAGAGGCACAAACTGCATGACGAGAAGGGACAACGTAGAACACGTCTCTGTCCTGGCACATTTCCGTGTGCCATACTTCCCTCCGGGTCTTCGGGCCTTGCGAAGCTCCGTGTACTGCGAGCGCTGCTACTCGCAGCTGAGAAGGACCGTGGAGCTAGCGGCGAATTCGGAGAGCTCTTCGCTGCACTGCGCCGCTCGCAAGCGGCTTCGTTCTTCGCCTTCTGCCGTCCGGCGAGAGCTGAACTCCGGCGGTCAGTTGCAGCTCTGCCCAACAGCGTGTTCTCAGTTCTGCGGGCAAGCACGCCCTCTTGCCTTGGCCCCGGGAGCAAAGTCCCGAGCGAGCACTCGACTCAGTGCAATGCACCCGGAAGGACGCTCTCGCTCGTCTTTCAAGGAGCGATTCCTAACAGCACAAGCAGCAGAGGCACAAACTGCATGACGAGAAGGGACAACGTAGAACACGTCTCTGTCCTGGCACATTTTCGTGTGCGATACTTCCCTCCGGGTCTTCGGGCCTTGCGAAGCTCCGTGTACTGCGAGCGCTGCTACTCGCAGCTCAGAAGGACCGTGGAGCTAGCGGCGAATTCGGAGAGCTCTTCGCTGCACTGCGCCGCTCGCAAGCGGCTTCGTTCTTCGCCTTCTGCCGTCCGGCGACAGCTGAACTCCGGCGGTCAGTTGCAGCTCTGCCCAACAGCGTGTTCTCAGTTCTGCGGGCAAGCACGCCCTCTTGCCTTGGCCCCGAGAGCAAAGTCCCGAGCGAGCACTCGACTCAGTGCAATGCACCCGGAAGGACGCTCTCGCTCGTCTTTCAAGGAGCGATTCCTAACAGCACAAGCAGCAGAGGCACAAACTGCATGACGAGAAGGGACAACGTAGAACACGTCTCTGTCCTGGCACATTTTCGTGTGCGATACTTCCCTCCGGGTCTTCGGGCCTTGCGAAGCTCCGTGTACTGCGAGCGCTGCTACTCGCAGCTGAGAAGGACCGTGGAGCTAGCGGCGAATTCGGAGAGCTCTTCGCTGCACTGCGCCGCTCGCAAGCGGCTTCGTTCTTCGCCTTCTGCCGTCCGGCGACAGCTGAACTCCGGCGGTCAGTTGCAGCTCTGCCCAACAGCGTGTTCTCAGTTCTGCGGGCAAGCACGCCCTCTTGCCTTGGCCCCGAGAGCAAAGTCCCGAGCGAGCACTCGACTCAGTGCAATGCACCCGGAAGGACGCTCTCGCTCGTCTTTCAAGGAGCGATTCCTAACAGCACAAGCAGCAGAGGCACAAACTGCATGACGAGAAGGGACAACGTAGAACACGTCTCTGTCCTGGCACATTTTCGTGTGCGATACTTCCCTCCGGGTCTTCGGGCCTTGCGAAGCTCCGTGTACTGCGAGCGCTGCTACTCGCAGCTGAGAAGGACCGTGGAGCTAGCGGCGAATTCGGAGAGCTCTTCGCTGCACTGCGCCGCTCGCAAGCGGCTTCGTTCTTCGCCTTCTGCCGTCCGGCGACAGCTGAACTCCGGCGGTCAGTTGCAGCTCTGCCCAACAGCGTGTTCTCAGTTCTGCGGGCAAGCACGCCCTCTTGCCTTGGCCCCGGGAGCAAAGTCCCGAGCGAGCACTCGACTCAGTGCAATGCACCCGGAAGGACGCTCTCGCTCGTCTTTCAAGGAGCGATTCCTAACAGCACAAGCAGCAGAGGCACAAACTGCATGACGAGAAGGGACAACGTAGAACACGTCTCTGTCCTGGCACATTTTCGTGTGCGATACTTCCCTCCGGGTCTTCGGGCCTTGCGAAGCTCCGTGTACTGCGAGCGCTGCTACTCGCAGCTGAGAAGGACCGTGGAGCTAGCGGCGAATTCGGAGAGCTCTTCGCTGCACTGCGCCGCTCGCAAGCGGCTTCGTTCTTCGCCTTCTGCCGTCCGGCGACAGCTGAACTCCGGCGGTCAGTTGCAGCTCTGCCCAACAGCGTGTTCTCAGTTCTGCGGGCAAGCACGCCCTCTTGCCTTGGCCCCGGGAGCAAAGTCCCGAGCGAGCACTCGACTCAGTGCAATGCACCCGGAAGGACGCTCTCGCTCGTCTTTCAAGGAGCGATTCCTAACAGCACAAGCAGCAGAGGCACAAACTGCATGACGAGAAGGGACAACGTAGAACACGTCTCTGTCCTGGCACATTTTCGTGTGCGATACTTCCCTCCGGGTCTTCGGGCCTTGCGAAGCTCCGTGTAA